>NW_027043013.1:587500-817830 GCF_036013475.1 Columba livia
TCCACTTTTTCCCTTTTCTTCTCTCCCCATAGTGAGTCTAATAACAAAAAGAATATTTGCCTGAAAGGACAGTGGAATTTCAGCTCCAAAACCACTTTCAAGGACACATAACACAATGGATACATCTGTTTCACTTTTTAATTTATTTTATTTCATTTTATTTAGTCTTATATTTTTTTTAGTTTTGTTTTCCTTTGTTGCCCTCTCCTCTCTTCTCCTTTCTTCTCCTTCTTCTGTGGTCTTGCCTTGCCTTGCCTTGCCTTGCCTTGCCTTGCCTTGCCTTGCCTTGCCTTGCCTTGCCTTGCCTTGCCTTGCGTTGCCACACTCCTTTGCTCTTGCCACTGCAATCCGGTTGAGAAGGATTTCAAAGCATCCGACGAGTTTGGAAGGTGGTGGCTCTGTCAACAGGTTGTCTTGCAGCAGAGAACCTCCAGCAGCCTCATGCAAGGTCTTCCTCCCTTCATCCCTGCCCTGTGATTCCACCAGCTGCTCCAGTGCTTCCTCGGGGATGTGTTGGAGCTGCCCCCGGGCCAGCTCTGGCGCTGGGCACGGGAGGCTGCTCCCTTTTATAGTGCCCCGGGGCATTGTGACCTCAGCGTTGCCGGGTGCTGGCATTGTGACGTGGGGGTGACAGAGCCCCCATGTGCAGCCCCGCCCATCCCCCCTCTGCCCAGCACCCTTTGGAGGAAGCCCTTGAGCCACTGGCCCCCAATCACTCTCTGTACCTACAAGACAGGGGAGTAATCAACCTAACCATGGCCCTTTTTTGCAAAAATAGAGTCTGGATTTGTTGTCTGTCCAGCCTTATTTCATCTTCTCTCCTCTCCTCTCCTCTATTCTCCTCTCCTCTCCTCGCCTCGCCTCGCCTCGCCTCACTTCTCCTCTCTCCACTTTTTCCCTTTTCTTCTCTCCCCATAGTGAGTCTAATAACAAAAAGAATATTTGCCTGAAAGGACAGTGGAATTTCAGCTCCAAAACCACTTTCAAGGACACATAACACAATGGATACATCTGTTTCACTTTTTAATTTATTTTATTTCATTTTATTTAGTCTTATATTTTTTTTAGTTTTGTTTTCCTTTGTTGCCCTCTCCTCTCTTCTCCTTTCTTCTCCTTCTTCTGTGGTCTTGCCTTGCCTTGCCTTTGCCTTGCCTTGCCTTGCCTTGCCTTGCCTTGCCTTGCCTTGCCTTGCCTTGCCTTGCCTTGCCTTGCCTTGCCTTGCCACACTCCTTTGCTCTTGCCACTGCAATCCGGTTGAGAAGGATTTCAAAGCATCCGACGAGTTTGGAAGGTGGTGGCTCTGTCAACAGGTTGTCTTGCAGCAGAGAACCTCCAGCAGCCTCATGCAAGGTCTTCCTCCCTTCATCCCTGCCCTATGATTCCACCAGCTGCTCCAGTGCTTCCTCGGGGATGTGTTGGAGCTGCCCCCGGGCCAGCTCTGGCGCTGGGCACGGGAGGCTGCTCCCTTTTATAGTGCCCCGGGGCATTGTGACCTCAGCGTTGCCGGGTGCTGGCATTGTGACGTGGGGGTGACAGAGCCCCCATGTGCAGCCCCGCCCATCCCCCCTCTGCCCAGCACCCTTTGGAGGAAGCCCTTGAGCCACTGGCCCCCAATCACTCTCTGTACCTACAAGACAGGGGAGTAATCAACCTAACCATGGCCCTTTTTTGCAAAAATAGAGTCTGGATTTGTTGTCTGTCCAGCCTTATTTCATCTTCTCTCCTCTCCTCTCCTCTATTCTCCTCTCCTCGCCTCGCCTCGCCTCGCCTCGCCTCACTTCTCCTCTCTCCACTTTTTCCCTTTTCTTCTCTCCCCATAGTGAGTCTAATAACAAAAAGAATATTTGCCTGAAAGGACAGTGGAATTTCAGCTCCAAAACCACTTTCAAGGACACATAACACAATGGATACATCTGTTTCACTTTTTAATTTATTTTATTTCATTTTATTTAGTCTTATATTTTTTTTAGTTTTGTTTTCCTTTGTTGCCCTCTCCTCTCTTCTCCTTTCTTCTCCTTCTTCTGTGGTCTTGCCTTGCCTTGCCTTTGCCTTGCCTTGCCTTGCCTTGCCTTGCCTTGCCTTGCCTTGCCTTGCCTTGCCTTGCCTTGCCTTGCCACACTCCTTTGCTCTTGCCACTGCAATCCGGTTGAGAAGGATTTCAAAGCATCCGACGAGTTTGGAAGGTGGTGGCTCTGTCAACAGGTTGTCTTGCAGCAGAGAACCTCCAGCAGCCTCATGCAAGGTCTTCCTCCCTTCATCCCTGCCCTGTGATTCCACCAGCTGCTCCAGTGCTTCCTCGGGGATGTGTTGGAGCTGCCCCCGGGCCAGCTCTGGCGCTGGGCACGGGAGGCTGCTCCCTTTTATAGTGCCCCGGGGCATTGTGACCTCAGCGTTGCCGGGTGCTGGCATTGTGACGTGGGGGTGACAGAGCCCCCATGTGCAGCCCCGCCCATCCCCCCTCTGCCCAGCACCCTTTGGAGGAAGCCCTTGAGCCGCTGGCCCCCAATCACTCTCTGTACCTACAAGACAGGGGAGTAATCAACCTAACCATGGCCCTTTTTTGCAAAAATAGAGTCTGGATTTGTTGTCTGTCCAGCCTTATTTCATCTTCTCTCCTCTCCTCTCCTCTATTCTCCTCGCCTCGCCTCGCCTCGCCTCGCCTCGCCTCACTTCTCCTCTCTCCACTTTTTCCCTTTTCTTCTCTCCCCATAGTGAGTCTAATAACAAAAAGAATATTTGCCTGAAAGGACAGTGGAATTTCAGCTCCAAAACCACTTTCAAGGACACATAACACAATGGATACATCTGTTTCACTTTTTAATTTATTTTATTTCATTTTATTTAGTCTTATATTTTTTTTAGTTTTGTTTTCCTTTGTTGCCCTCTCCTCTCTTCTCCTTTCTTCTCCTTCTTCTGTGGTCTTGCCTTGCCTTGCCTTGCCTTGCCTTGCCTTGCCTTGCCTTGCCTTGCCTTGCCTTGCCTTGCCTTGCCTTGCCTTGCCTTGCCACACTCCTTTGCTCTTGCCACTGCAATCCGGTTGAGAAGGATTTCAAAGCATCCGACGAGTTTGGAAGGTGGTGGCTCTGTCAACAGGTTGTCTTGCAGCAGAGAACCTCCAGCAGCCTCATGCAAGGTCTTCCTCCCTTCATCCCTGCCCTGTGATTCCACCAGCTGCTCCAGTGCTTCCTCGGGGATGTGTTGGAGCTGCCCCCGGGCCAGCTCTGGCGCTGGGCACGGGAGGCTGCTCCCTTTTATAGTGCCCCAGGGCATTGTGACCTCAGCGTTGCCGGGTGCTGGCATTGTGACGTGGGGGTGACAGAGCCCCCATGTGCAGCCCCGCCCATCCCCCCTCTGCCCAGCACCCTTTGGAGGAAGCCCTTGAGCCGCTGGCCCCCAATCACTCTCTGTACCTACAAGACAGGGGAGTAATCAACCTAACCATGGCCCTTTTTTGCAAAAATAGAGTCTGGATTTGTTGTCTGTCCAGCCTTATTTCATCTTCTCTCCTCTCCTCTCCTCTATTCTCCTCTCCTCGCCTCGCCTCGCCTCGCCTCGCCTCGCCTCACTTCTCCTCTCTCCACTTTTTCCCTTTTCTTCTCTCCCCATAGTGAGTCTAATAACAAAAAGAATATTTGCCTGAAAGGACAGTGGAATTTCAGCTCCAAAACCACTTTCAAGGACACATAACACAATGGATACATCTGTTTCACTTTTTAATTTATTTTATTTCATTTTATTTAGTCTTATATTTTTTTTAGTTTTGTTTTCCTTTGTTGCCCTCTCCTCTCTTCTCCTTTCTTCTCCTTCTTCTGTGGTCTTGCCTTGCCTTGCCTTTGCCTTGCCTTGCCTTGCCTTGCCTTGCCTTGCCTTGCCTTGCCTTGCCTTGCCTTGCCTTGCCTTGCCTTGCCTTGCCTTGCCTTGCCTTGCCTTGCCTTGCCACACTCCTTTGCTCTTGCCACTGCAATCCGGTTGAGAAGGATTTCAAAGCATCCGACGAGTTTGGAAGGTGGTGGCTCTGTCAACAGGTTGTCTTGCAGCAGAGAACCTCCAGCAGCCTCATGCAAGGTCTTCCTCCCTTCATCCCTGCCCTATGATTCCACCAGCTGCTCCAGTGCTTCCTCGGGGATGTGTTGGAGCTGCCCCCGGGCCAGCTCTGGCGCTGGGCACGGGAGGCTGCTCCCTTTTATAGTGCCCCGGGGCATTGTGACCTCAGCGTTGCCGGGTGCTGGCATTGTGACGTGGGGGTGACAGAGCCCCCATGTGCAGCCCCGCCCATCCCCCCTCTGCCCAGCACCCTTTGGAGGAAGCCCTTGAGCCACTGGCCCCCAATCACTCTCTGTACCTACAAGACAGGGGAGTAATCAACCTAACCATGGCCCTTTTTTGCAAAAATAGAGTCTGGATTTGTTGTCTGTCCAGCCTTATTTCATCTTCTCTCCTCTCCTCTCCTCTATTCTCCTCTCCTCGCCTCGCCTCGCCTCGCCTCGCCTCACTTCTCCTCTCTCCACTTTTTCCCTTTTCTTCTCTCCCCATAGTGAGTCTAATAACAAAAAGAATATTTGCCTGAAAGGACAGTGGAATTTCAGCTCCAAAACCACTTTCAAGGACACATAACACAATGGATACATCTGTTTCACTTTTTAATTTATTTTATTTCATTTTATTTAGTCTTATATTTTTTTTAGTTTTGTTTTCCTTTGTTGCCCTCTCCTCTCTTCTCCTTTCTTCTCCTTCTTCTGTGGTCTTGCCTTGCCTTGCCTTTGCCTTGCCTTGCCTTGCCTTGCCTTGCCTTGCCTTGCCTTGCCTTGCCACACTCCTTTGCTCTTGCCACTGCAATCCGGTTGAGAAGGATTTCAAAGCATCCGACGAGTTTGGAAGGTGGTGGCTCTGTCAACAGGTTGTCTTGCAGCAGAGAACCTCCAGCAGCCTCATGCAAGGTCTTCCTCCCTTCATCCCTGCCCTGTGATTCCACCAGCTGCTCCAGTGCTTCCTCGGGGATGTGTTGGAGCTGCCCCCGGGCCAGCTCTGGCGCTGGGCACGGGAGGCTGCTCCCTTTTATAGTGCCCCGGGGCATTGTGACCTCAGCGTTGCCGGGTGCTGGCATTGTGACGTGGGGGTGACAGAGCCCCCATGTGCAGCCCCGCCCATCCCCCCTCTGCCCAGCACCCTTTGGAGGAAGCCCTTGAGCCGCTGGCCCCCAATCACTCTCTGTACCTACAAGACAGGGGAGTAATCAACCTAACCATGGCCCTTTTTTGCAAAAATAGAGTCTGGATTTGTTGTCTGTCCAGCCTTATTTCATCTTCTCTCCTCTCCTCTCCTCTATTCTCCTCGCCTCGCCTCGCCTCGCCTCGCCTCGCCTCACTTCTCCTCTCTCCACTTTTTCCCTTTTCTTCTCTCCCCATAGTGAGTCTAATAACAAAAAGAATATTTGCCTGAAAGGACAGTGGAATTTCAGCTCCAAAACCACTTTCAAGGACACATAACACAATGGATACATCTGTTTCACTTTTTAATTTATTTTATTTCATTTTATTTAGTCTTATATTTTTTTTAGTTTTGTTTTCCTTTGTTGCCCTCTCCTCTCTTCTCCTTTCTTCTCTTTCTTCTGTGGTCTTGCCTTGCCTTGCCTTGCCTTGCCTTGCCTTGCCTTGCCTTGCCTTGCCTTGCCTTGCCTTGCCTTGCCTTGCCTTGCCTTGCCTTGCCTTGCCTTGCCTTGCCTTGTCTTGCCTTGCCTTGCCTTGCCACACTCCTTTGCTCTTGCCACTGCAATCCGGTTGAGAAGGATTTCAAAGCATCCGACGAGTTTGGAAGGTGGTGGCTCTGTCAACAGGTTGTCTTGCAGCAGAGAACCTCCAGCAGCCTCATGCAAGGTCTTCCTCCCTTCATCCCTGCCCTGTGATTCCACCAGCTGCTCCAGTGCTTCCTCGGGGATGTGTTGGAGCTGCCCCCGGGCCAGCTCTGGCGCTGGGCACGGGAGGCTGCTCCCTTTTATAGTGCCCCAGGGCATTGTGACCTCAGCGTTGCCGGGTGCTGGCATTGTGACGTGGGGGTGACAGAGCCCCCATGTGCAGCCCCGCCCATCCCCCCTCTGCCCAGCACCCTTTGGAGGAAGCCCTTGAGCCGCTGGCCCCCAATCACTCTCTGTACCTACAAGACAGGGGAGTAATCAACCTAACCATGGCCCTTTTTTGCAAAAATAGAGTCTGGATTTGTTGTCTGTCCAGCCTTATTTCATCTTCTCTCCTCTCCTCTCCTCTATTCTCCTCTCCTCTCCTCGCCTCGCCTCGCCTCGCCTCGCCTCACTTCTCCTCTCTCCACTTTTTCCCTTTTCTTCTCTCCCCATAGTGAGTCTAATAACAAAAAGAATATTTGCCTGAAAGGACAGTGGAATTTCAGCTCCAAAACCACTTTCAAGGACACATAACACAATGGATACATCTGTTTCACTTTTTAATTTATTTTATTTCATTTTATTTAGTCTTATATTTTTTTTAGTTTTGTTTTCCTTTGTTGCCCTCTCCTCTCTTCTCCTTTCTTCTCCTTCTTCTGTGGTCTTGCCTTGCCTTGCCTTTGATTTGCCTTGCCTTGCCTTGCCTTGCCTTGCCTTGCCTTGCCTTGCCTTGCCTTGCCTTGCCTTGCCTTGCCTTGCCTTGCCTTGCCTTGCCTTGCCTTGCCTTGCCTTGCCTTGCCTTGCCTTGCCTTGCCTTGCCACACTCCTTTGCTCTTGCCACTGCAATCCGGTTGAGAAGGATTTCAAAGCATCCGACGAGTTTGGAAGGTGGTGGCTCTGTCAACAGGTTGTCTTGCAGCAGAGAACCTCCAGCAGCCTCATGCAAGGTCTTCCTCCCTTCATCCCTGCCCTGTGATTCCACCAGCTGCTCCAGTGCTTCCTCGGGGATGTGTTGGAGCTGCCCCCGGGCCAGCTCTGGCGCTGGGCACGGGAGGCTGCTCCCTTTTATAGTGCCCCAGGGCATTGTGACCTCAGCGTTGCCGGGTGCTGGCATTGTGACGTGGGGGTGACAGAGCCCCCATGTGCAGCCCCGCCCATCCCCCCTCTGCCCAGCACCCTTTGGAGGAAGCCCTTGAGCCGCTGGCCCCCAATCACTCTCTGTACCTACAAGACAGGGGAGTAATCAACCTAACCATGGCCCTTTTTTGCAAAAATAGAGTCTGGATTTGTTGTCTGTCCAGCCTTATTTCATCTTCTCTCCTCTCCTCTCCTCTATTCTCCTCTCCTCTCCTCGCCTCGCCTCGCCTCGCCTCGCCTCGCCTCACTTCTCCTCTCTCCACTTTTTCCCTTTTCTTCTCTCCCCATAGTGAGTCTAATAACAAAAAGAATATTTGCCTGAAAGGACAGTGGAATTTCAGCTCCAAAACCACTTTCAAGGACACATAACACAATGGATACATCTGTTTCACTTTTTAATTTATTTTATTTCATTTTATTTAGTCTTATATTTTTTTTAGTTTTGTTTTCCTTTGTTGCCCTCTCCTCTCTTCTCCTTTCTTCTCCTTCTTCTGTGGTCTTGCCTTGCCTTGCCTTTGCCTTGCCTTGCCTTGCCTTGCCTTGCCTTGCCTTGCCTTGCCTTGCCTTGCCTTGCCTTGCCTTGCCTTGCCTTGCCTTGCCTTGCCTTTGCCTTGCCTTGCCTTGCCTTGCCTTGCCTTGCCTTGCCTTGCCTTGCCTTGCCTTGCCTTGCCTTGCCTTGCCTTGCCTTGCCTTGCCTTGCCTTGCCACACTCCTTTGCTCTTGCCACTGCAATCCGGTTGAGAAGGATTTCAAAGCATCCGACGAGTTTGGAAGGTGGTGGCTCTGTCAACAGGTTGTCTTGCAGCAGAGAACCTCCAGCAGCCTCATGCAAGGTCTTCCTCCCTTCATCCCTGCCCTGTGATTCCACCAGCTGCTCCAGTGCTTCCTCGGGGATGTGTTGGAGCTGCCCCCGGGCCAGCTCTGGCGCTGGGCACGGGAGGCTGCTCCCTTTTATAGTGCCCCGGGGCATTGTGACCTCAGCGTTGCCGGGTGCTGGCATTGTGACGTGGGGGTGACAGAGCCCCCATGTGCAGCCCCGCCCATCCCCCCTCTGCCCAGCACCCTTTGGAGGAAGCCCTTGAGCCGCTGGCCCCCAATCACTCTCTGTACCTACAAGACAGGGGAGTAATCAACCTAACCATGGCCCTTTTTTGCAAAAATAGAGTCTGGATTTGTTGTCTGTCCAGCCTTATTTCATCTTCTCTCCTCTCCTCTCCTCTATTCTCCTCGCCTCGCCTCGCCTCGCCTCGCCTCGCCTCGCCTCACTTCTCCTCTCTCCACTTTTTCCCTTTTCTTCTCTCCCCATAGTGAGTCTAATAACAAAAAGAATATTTGCCTGAAAGGACAGTGGAATTTCAGCTCCAAAACCACTTTCAAGGACACATAACACAATGGATACATCTGTTTCACTTTTTAATTTATTTTATTTCATTTTATTTAGTCTTATATTTTTTTTAGTTTTGTTTTCCTTTGTTGCCCTCTCCTCTCTTCTCCTTTCTTCTCCTTCTTCTGTGGTCTTGCCTTGCCTTGCCTTGCCTTGCCTTGCCTTGCCTCGCCTCGCCTCGCCTCGCCTCGCCTCGCCTCGCCTCGCCTCGCCTCGCCTCGCCTCGCCTCGCCTCGCCTCGCCTCGCCTCGCCTCGCCTCGCCTCGCCTCGCCTCGCCTCGCCTCGCCTCGCCTCGCCTCGCCTCGCCTCGCCTTGCCTTGCCTTGCCTTGCCTTGCCTTGCCTTGCCTTGCCTTGCCTTGCCACACTCCTTTGCTCTTGCCACTGCAATCCGGTTGAGAAGGATTTCAAAGCATCCGACGAGTTTGGAAGGTGGTGGCTCTGTCAACAGGTTGTCTTGCAGCAGAGAACCTCCAGCAGCCTCATGCAAGGTCTTCCTCCCTTCATCCCTGCCCTGTGATTCCACCAGCTGTTCCAGTGCTTCCTCGGGGATGTGTTGGAGCTGCCCCCGGGCCAGCTCTGGCGCTGGGCACGGGAGGCTGCTCCCTTTTATAGTGCCCCGGGGCATTGTGACCTCAGCGTTGCCGGGTGCTGGCATTGTGACGTGGGGGTGACAGAGCCCCCATGTGCAGCCCCGCCCATCCCCCCTCTGCCCAGCACCCTTTGGAGGAAGCCCTTGAGCCGCTGGCCCCCAATCACTCTCTGTACCTACAAGACAGGGGAGTAATCAACCTAACCATGGCCCTCTTTTGCAAAAATAGAGTCTGGATTTGTTGTCTGTCCAGCCTTATTTCATCTTCTCTCCTCTCCTCTCCTCTATTCTCCTCTCCTCTCCTCGCCTCGCCTCGCCTCGCCTCGCCTCGCCTCACTTCTCCTCTCTCCACTTTTTCCCTTTTCTTCTCTCCCCATAGTGAGTCTAATAACAAAAAGAATATTTGCCTGAAAGGACAGTGGAATTTCAGCTCCAAAACCACTTTCAAGGACACATAACACAATGGATACATCTGTTTCACTTTTTAATTTATTTTATTTCATTTTATTTAGTCTTATATTTTTTTTAGTTTTGTTTTCCTTTGTTGCCCTCTCCTCTCTTCTCCTTTCTTCTCCTTCTTCTGTGGTCTTGCCTTGCCTTGCCTTTGCCTTGCCTTGCCTTGCCTTGCCTTGCCTTGCCTTGCCTTGCCTTGCCTTGCCTTGCCTTGCCTTGCCTTGCCTTGCCACACTCCTTTGCTCTTGCCACTGCAATCCGGTTGAGAAGGATTTCAAAGCATCCGACGAGTTTGGAAGGTGGTGGCTCTGTCAACAGGTTGTCTTGCAGCAGAGAACCTCCAGCAGCCTCATGCAAGGTCTTCCTTCATCCCTGCCCTGTGATTCCACCAGCTGCTCCAGTGCTTCCTCGGGGATGTGTTGGAGCTGCCCCCGGGCCAGCTCTGGCGCTGGGCACGGGAGGCTGCTCCCTTTTATAGTGCCCCGGGGCATTGTGACCTCAGCGTTGCCGGGTGCTGGCATTGTGACGTGGGGGTGACAGAGCCCCCATGTGCAGCCCCGCCCATCCCCCCTCTGCCCAGCACCCTTTGGAGGAAGCCCTTGAGCCGCTGGCCCCCAATCACTCTCTGTACCTACAAGACAGGGGAGTAATCAACCTAACCATGGCCCTCTTTTGCAAAAATAGAGTCTGGATTTGTTGTCTGTCCAGCCTTATTTCATCTTCTCTCCTCTCCTCTCCTCTATTCTCCTCTCCTCTCCTCGCCTCGCCTCGCCTCGCCTCGCCTCACTTCTCCTCTCTCCACTTTTTCCCTTTTCTTCTCTCCCCATAGTGAGTCTAATAACAAAAAGAATATTTGCCTGAAAGGACAGTGGAATTTCAGCTCCAAAACCACTTTCAAGGACACATAACACAATGGATACATCTGTTTCACTTTTTAATTTATTTTATTTCATTTTATTTAGTCTTATATTTTTTTTAGTTTTGTTTTCCTTTGTTGCCCTCTCCTCTCTTCTCCTTTCTTCTCCTTCTTCTGTGGTCTTGCCTTGCCTTGCCTTTGCCTTGCCTTGCCTTGCCTTGCCTTGCCTTGCCTTGCCTTGCCTTGCCTTGCCTTGCCTTGCCTTGCCTTGCCTTGCCTTGCCACACTCCTTTGCTCTTGCCACTGCAATCCGGTTGAGAAGGATTTCAAAGCATCCGACGAGTTTGGAAGGTGGTGGCTCTGTCAACAGGTTGTCTTGCAGCAGAGAACCTCCAGCAGCCTCATGCAAGGTCTTCCTCCCTTCATCCCTGCCCTGTGATTCCACCAGCTGCTCCAGTGCTTCCTCGGGGATGTGTTGGAGCTGCCCCCGGGCCAGCTCTGGCGCTGGGCACGGGAGGCTGCTCCCTTTTATAGTGCCCCGGGGCATTGTGACCTCAGCGTTGCCGGGTGCTGGCATTGTGACGTGGGGGTGACAGAGCCCCCATGTGCAGCCCCGCCCATCCCCCCTCTGCCCAGCACCCTTTGGAGGAAGCCCTTGAGCCGCTGGCCCCCAATCACTCTCTGTACCTACAAGACAGGGGAGTAATCAACCTAACCATGGCCCTTTTTTGCAAAAATAGAGTCTGGATTTGTTGTCTGTCCAGCCTTATTTCATCTTCTCTCCTCTCCTCTCCTCTATTCTCCTCTCCTCTCCTCGCCTCGCCTCGCCTCGCCTCGCCTCGCCTCACTTCTCCTCTCTCCACTTTTTCCCTTTTCTTCTCTCCCCATAGTGAGTCTAATAACAAAAAGAATATTTGCCTGAAAGGACAGTGGAATTTCAGCTCCAAAACCACTTTCAAGGACACATAACACAATGGATACATCTGTTTCACTTTTTAATTTATTTTATTTCATTTTATTTAGTCTTATATTTTTTTTAGTTTTGTTTTCCTTTGTTGCCCTCTCCTCTCTTCTCCTTTCTTCTCCTTCTTCTGTGGTCTTGCCTTGCCTTGCCTTTGCCTTGCCTTGCCTTGCCTTGCCTTGCCTTGCCTTGCCTTGCCTTGCCTTGCCTTGCCTTGCCTTGCCTTGCCTTGCCTTGCCTTGCCTTGCCTTGCCTTGCCTTGCCTTGCCTTGCCTTGCCTTGCCTTGCCTTGCCTTGCCTTGCCTTGCCTTGCCTTGCCTTGCCTTGCCTTGCCTTGCCTTGCCTTGCCTTGCCTTGCCTTGCCTTGCCTTGCCTTGCCTTGCCTTGCCTTGCCTTGCCTTGCCTTGCCACACTCCTTTGCTCTTGCCACTGCAATCCGGTTGAGAAGGATTTCAAAGCATCCGACGAGTTTGGAAGGTGGTGGCTCTGTCAACAGGTTGTCTTGCAGCAGAGAACCTCCAGCAGCCTCATGCAAGGTCTTCCTCCCTTCATCCCTGCCCTGTGATTCCACCAGCTGCTCCAGTGCTTCCTCGGGGATGTGTTGGAGCTGCCCCCGGGCCAGCTCTGGCGCTGGGCACGGGAGGCTGCTCCCTTTTATAGTGCCCCGGGGCATTGTGACCTCAGCGTTGCCGGGTGCTGGCATTGTGACGTGGGGGTGACAGAGCCCCCATGTGCAGCCCCGCCCATCCCCCCTCTGCCCAGCACCCTTTGGAGGAAGCCCTTGAGCCGCTGGCCCCCAATCACTCTCTGTACCTACAAGACAGGGGAGTAATCAACCTAACCATGGCCCTCTTTTGCAAAAATAGAATCTGGATTTGTTGTCTGTCCAGCCTTATTTCATCTTCTCTCCTCTCCTCTCCTCTATTCTCCTCTCCTCTCCTCGCCTCGCCTCGCCTCGCCTCGCCTCGCCTCACTTCTCCTCTCTCCACTTTTTCCCTTTTCTTCTCTCCCCATAGTGAGTCTAATAACAAAAAGAATATTTGCCTGAAAGGACAGTGGAATTTCAGCTCCAAAACCACTTTCAAGGACACATAACACAATGGATACATCTGTTTCACTTTTTAATTTATTTTATTTCATTTTATTTAGTCTTATATTTTTTTTAGTTTTGTTTTCCTTTGTTGCCCTCTCCTCTCTTCTCCTTTCTTCTCCTTCTTCTGTGGTCTTGCCTTGCCTTGCCTTTGCCTTGCCTTGCCTTGCCTTGCCTTGCCTTGCCTTGCCTTGCCTTGCCTTGCCTTGCCTTGCCTTGCCTTGCCTTGCCTTGCCTTGCCTTGCCTTGCCTTGCCTTGCCTTGCCTTGCCTTGCCTTGCCTTGCCTTGCCTTGCCTTGCCTTGCCTTGCCTTGCCACACTCCTTTGCTCTTGCCACTGCAATCCGGTTGAGAAGGATTTCAAAGCATCCGACGAGTTTGGAAGGTGGTGGCTCTGTCAACAGGTTGTCTTGCAGCAGAGAACCTCCAGCAGCCTCATGCAAGGTCTTCCTCCCTTCATCCCTGCCCTGTGATTCCACCAGCTGCTCCAGTGCTTCCTCGGGGATGTGTTGGAGCTGCCCCCGGGCCAGCTCTGGCGCTGGGCACGGGAGGCTGCTCCCTTTTATAGTGCCCCGGGGCATTGTGACCTCAGCGTTGCCGGGTGCTGGCATTGTGACGTGGGGGTGACAGAGCCCCCATGTGCAGCCCCGCCCATCCCCCCTCTGCCCAGCACCCTTTGGAGGAAGCCCTTGAGCCGCTGGCCCCCAATCACTCTCTGTACCTACAAGACAGGGGAGTAATCAACCTAACCATGGCCCTTTTTTGCAAAAATAGAGTCTGGATTTGTTGTCTGTCCAGCCTTATTTCATCTTCTCTCCTCTCCTCTCCTCTATTCTCCTCTCCTCTCCTCGCCTCGCCTCGCCTCGCCTCGCCTCACTTCTCCTCTCTCCACTTTTTCCCTTTTCTTCTCTCCCCATAGTGAGTCTAATAACAAAAAGAATATTTGCCTGAAAGGACAGTGGAATTTCAGCTCCAAAACCACTTTCAAGGACACATAACACAATGGATACATCTGTTTCACTTTTTAATTTATTTTATTTCATTTTATTTAGTCTTATATTTTTTTTAGTTTTGTTTTCCTTTGTTGCCCTCTCCTCTCTTCTCCTTTCTTCTCCTTCTTCTGTGGTCTTGCCTTGCCTTGCCTTTGCCTTGCCTTGCCTTGCCTTGCCTTGCCTTGCCTTGCCTTGCCTTGCCTTGCCTTGCCTTGCCTTGCCTTGCCTTGCCTTGCCTTGCCACACTCCTTTGCTCTTGCCACTGCAATCCGGTTGAGAAGGATTTCAAAGCATCCGACGAGTTTGGAAGGTGGTGGCTCTGTCAACAGGTTGTCTTGCAGCAGAGAACCTCCAGCAGCCTCATGCAAGGTCTTCCTCCCTTCATCCCTGCCCTGTGATTCCACCAGCTGCTCCAGTGCTTCCTCGGGGATGTGTTGGAGCTGCCCCCGGGCCAGCTCTGGCGCTGGGCACGGGAGGCTGCTCCCTTTTATAGTGCCCCGGGGCATTGTGACCTCAGCGTTGCCGGGTGCTGGCATTGTGACGTGGGGGTGACAGAGCCCCCATGTGCAGCCCCGCCCATCCCCCCTCTGCCCAGCACCCTTTGGAGGAAGCCCTTGAGCCGCTGGCCCCCAATCACTCTCTGTACCTACAAGACAGGGGAGTAATCAACCTAACCATGGCCCTTTTTTGCAAAAATAGAGTCTGGATTTGTTGTCTGTCCAGCCTTATTTCATCTTCTCTCCTCTCCTCTCCTCTATTCTCCTCTCCTCTCCTCGCCTCGCCTCGCCTCGCCTCGCCTCACTTCTCCTCTCTCCACTTTTTCCCTTTTCTTCTCTCCCCATAGTGAGTCTAATAACAAAAAGAATATTTGCCTGAAAGGACAGTGGAATTTCAGCTCCAAAACCACTTTCAAGGACACATAACACAATGGATACATCTGTTTCACTTTTTAATTTATTTTATTTCATTTTATTTAGTCTTATATTTTTTTTAGTTTTGTTTTCCTTTGTTGCCCTCTCCTCTCTTCTCCTTTCTTCTCCTTCTTCTGTGGTCTTGCCTTGCCTTGCCTTTGCCTTGCCTTGCCTTGCCTTGCCTTGCCTTGCCTTGCCTTGCCTTGCCTTGCCTTGCCTTGCCTTGCCACACTCCTTTGCTCTTGCCACTGCAATCCGGTTGAGAAGGATTTCAAAGCATCCGACGAGTTTGGAAGGTGGTGGCTCTGTCAACAGGTTGTCTTGCAGCAGAGAACCTCCAGCAGCCTCATGCAAGGTCTTCCTCCCTTCATCCCTGCCCTGTGATTCCACCAGCTGCTCCAGTGCTTCCTCGGGGATGTGTTGGAGCTGCCCCCGGGCCAGCTCTGGCGCTGGGCACGGGAGGCTGCTCCCTTTTATAGTGCCCCGGGGCATTGTGACCTCAGCGTTGCCGGGTGCTGGCATTGTGACGTGGGGGTGACAGAGCCCCCATGTGCAGCCCCGCCCATCCCCCCTCTGCCCAGCACCCTTTGGAGGAAGCCCTTGAGCCGCTGGCCCCCAATCACTCTCTGTACCTACAAGACAGGGGAGTAATCAACCTAACCATGGCCCTCTTTTGCAAAAATAGAGTCTGGATTTGTTGTCTGTCCAGCCTTATTTCATCTTCTCTCCTCTCCTCTCCTCTATTCTCCTCTCCTCTCCTCTCCTCGCCTCGCCTCGCCTCGCCTCGCCTCACTTCTCCTCTCTCCACTTTTTCCCTTTTCTTCTCTCCCCATAGTGAGTCTAATAACAAAAAGAATATTTGCCTGAAAGGACAGTGGAATTTCAGCTCCAAAACCACTTTCAAGGACACATAACACAATGGATACATCTGTTTCACTTTTTAATTTATTTTATTTCATTTTATTTAGTCTTATATTTTTTTTAGTTTTGTTTTCCTTTGTTGCCCTCTCCTCTCTTCTCCTTTCTTCTCCTTCTTCTGTGGTCTTGCCTTGCCTTGCCTTTGCCTTGCCTTTGCCTTGCCTTGCCTTGCCTTGCCTTGCCTTGCCTTGCCTTGCCTTGCCTTGCCTTGCCTTGCCTTGCCTTGCCTTGCCTTGCCTTGCCTTGCCTTGCCTTGCCTTGCCTTGCCTTGCCTTGCCTTGCCTTGCCTTGCCTTGCCTTGCCTTGCCTTGCCTTGCCTTGCCTTGCCTTGCCTTGCCTTGCCACACTCCTTTGCTCTTGCCACTGCAATCCGGTTGAGAAGGATTTCAAAGCATCCGACGAGTTTGGAAGGTGGTGGCTCTGTCAACAGGTTGTCTTGCAGCAGAGAACCTCCAGCAGCCTCATGCAAGGTCTTCCTCCCTTCATCCCTGCCCTGTGATTCCACCAGCTGCTCCAGTGCTTCCTCGGGGATGTGTTGGAGCTGCCCCCGGGCCAGCTCTGGCGCTGGGCACGGGAGGCTGCTCCCTTTTATAGTGCCCCGGGGCATTGTGACCTCAGCGTTGCCGGGTGCTGGCATTGTGACGTGGGGGTGACAGAGCCCCCATGTGCAGCCCCGCCCATCCCCCCTCTGCCCAGCACCCTTTGGAGGAAGCCCTTGAGCCGCTGGCCCCCAATCACTCTCTGTACCTACAAGACAGGGGAGTAATCAACCTAACCATGGCCCTTTTTTGCAAAAATAGAGTCTGGATTTGTTGTCTGTCCAGCCTTATTTCATCTTCTCTCCTCTCCTCTCCTCTATTCTCCTCTCCTCTCCTCGCCTCGCCTCGCCTCGCCTCGCCTCACTTCTCCTCTCTCCACTTTTTCCCTTTTCTTCTCTCCCCATAGTGAGTCTAATAACAAAAAGAATATTTGCCTGAAAGGACAGTGGAATTTCAGCTCCAAAACCACTTTCAAGGACACATAACACAATGGATACATCTGTTTCACTTTTTAATTTATTTTATTTCATTTTATTTAGTCTTATATTTTTTTTAGTTTTGTTTTCCTTTGTTGCCCTCTCCTCTCTTCTCCTTTCTTCTCCTTCTTCTGTGGTCTTGCCTTGCCTTGCCTTTGCCTTGCCTTTGCCTTGCCTTGCCTTGCCTTGCCTTGCCTTGCCTTGCCTTGCCTTGCCTTGCCTTGCCTTGCCTTGCCTTGCCTTGCCTTGCCTTGCCTTGCCTTGCCTTGCCTTGCCTTGCCTTGCCTTGCCTTGCCTTGCCTTGCCTTGCCTTGCCTTGCCTTGCCTTGCCTTGCCTTGCCTTGCCTTGCCTTGCCTTGCCTTGCCTTGCCTTGCCTTGCCTTGCCTTGCCTTGCCTTGCCTTGCCTTGCCTTGCCTTGCCTTGCCTTGCCTTGCCTTGCCTTGCCTTGCCTTGCCACACTCCTTTGCTCTTGCCACTGCAATCCGGTTGAGAAGGATTTCAAAGCATCCGACGAGTTTGGAAGGTGGTGGCTCTGTCAACAGGTTGTCTTGCAGCAGAGAACCTCCAGCAGCCTCATGCAAGGTCTTCCTCCCTTCATCCCTGCCCTGTGATTCCACCAGCTGCTCCAGTGCTTCCTCGGGGATGTGTTGGAGCTGCCCCCGGGCCAGCTCTGGCGCTGGGCACGGGAGGCTGCTCCCTTTTATAGTGCCCCGGGGCATTGTGACCTCAGCGTTGCCGGGTGCTGGCATTGTGACGTGGGGGTGACAGAGCCCCCATGTGCAGCCCCGCCCATCCCCCCTCTGCCCAGCACCCTTTGGAGGAAGCCCTTGAGCCGCTGGCCCCCAATCACTCTCTGTACCTACAAGACAGGGGAGTAATCAACCTAACCATGGCCCTTTTTTGCAAAAATAGAGTCTGGATTTGTTGTCTGTCCAGCCTTATTTCATCTTCTCTCCTCTCCTCTCCTCTATTCTCCTCTCCTCTCCTCGCCTCGCCTCGCCTCGCCTCGCCTCACTTCTCCTCTCTCCACTTTTTCCCTTTTCTTCTCTCCCCATAGTGAGTCTAATAACAAAAAGAATATTTGCCTGAAAGGACAGTGGAATTTCAGCTCCAAAACCACTTTCAAGGACACATAACACAATGGATACATCTGTTTCACTTTTTAATTTATTTTATTTCATTTTATTTAGTCTTATATTTTTTTTAGTTTTGTTTTCCTTTGTTGCCCTCTCCTCTCTTCTCCTTTCTTCTCCTTCTTCTGTGGTCTTGCCTTGCCTTGCCTTTGCCTTGCCTTTGCCTTGCCTTGCCTTGCCTTGCCTTGCCTTGCCTTGCCTTGCCTTGCCTTGCCTTGCCTTGCCTTGCCTTGCCTTGCCTTGCCTTGCCTTGCCTTGCCTTGCCTTGCCTTGCCTTGCCTTGCCTTGCCTTGCCTTGCCTTGCCTTGCCTTGCCTTGCCTTGCCTTGCCTTGCCTTGCCTTGCCTTGCCTTGCCTTGCCTTGCCTTGCCTTGCCTTGCCTTGCCTTGCCTTGCCTTGCCTTGCCTTGCCTTGCCTTGCCTTGCCTTGCCACACTCCTTTGCTCTTGCCACTGCAATCCGGTTGAGAAGGATTTCAAAGCATCCGACGAGTTTGGAAGGTGGTGGCTCTGTCAACAGGTTGTCTTGCAGCAGAGAACCTCCAGCAGCCTCATGCAAGGTCTTCCTCCCTTCATCCCTGCCCTGTGATTCCACCAGCTGCTCCAGTGCTTCCTCGGGGATGTGTTGGAGCTGCCCCCGGGCCAGCTCTGGCGCTGGGCACGGGAGGCTGCTCCCTTTTATAGTGCCCCGGGGCATTGTGACCTCAGCGTTGCCGGGTGCTGGCATTGTGACGTGGGGGTGACAGAGCCCCCATGTGCAGCCCCGCCCATCCCCCCTCTGCCCAGCACCCTTTGGAGGAAGCCCTTGAGCCGCTGGCCCCCAATCACTCTCTGTACCTACAAGACAGGGGAGTAATCAACCTAACCATGGCCCTCTTTTGCAAAAATAGAGTCTGGATTTGTTGTCTGTCCAGCCTTATTTCATCTTCTCTCCTCTCCTCTCCTCTATTCTCCTCTCCTCTCCTCGCCTCGCCTCGCCTCGCCTCGCCTCGCCTCACTTCTCCTCTCTCCACTTTTTCCCTTTTCTTCTCTCCCCATAGTGAGTCTAATAACAAAAAGAATATTTGCCTGAAAGGACAGTGGAATTTCAGCTCCAAAACCACTTTCAAGGACACATAACACAATGGATACATCTGTTTCACTTTTTAATTTATTTTATTTCATTTTATTTAGTCTTATATTTTTTTTAGTTTTGTTTTCCTTTGTTGCCCTCTCCTCTCTTCTCCTTTCTTCTCCTTCTTCTGTGGTCTTGCCTTGCCTTGCCTTTGCCTTGCCTTGCCTTGCCTTGCCTTGCCTTGCCTTGCCTTGCCTTGCCTTGCCTTGCCTTGCCTTGCCTTGCCTTGCCTTGCCTTGCCTTGCCTTGCCTTGCCTTGCCTTGCCTTGCCTTGCCTTGCCTTGCCTTGCCTTGCCTTGCCTTGCCTTGCCTTGCCTTGCCTTGCCTTGCCTTGCCTTGCCTTGCCTTGCCTTGCCTTGCCTTGCCTTGCCTTGCCTTGCCTTGCCTTGCCTTGCCTTGCCTTGCCTTGCCTTGCCTTGCCACACTCCTTTGCTCTTGCCACTGCAATCCGGTTGAGAAGGATTTCAAAGCATCCGACGAGTTTGGAAGGTGGTGGCTCTGTCAACAGGTTGTCTTGCAGCAGAGAACCTCCAGCAGCCTCATGCAAGGTCTTCCTCCCTTCATCCCTGCCCTGTGATTCCACCAGCTGCTCCAGTGCTTCCTCGGGGATGTGTTGGAGCTGCCCCCGGGCCAGCTCTGGCGCTGGGCACGGGAGGCTGCTCCCTTTTATAGTGCCCCGGGGCATTGTGACCTCAGCGTTGCCGGGTGCTGGCATTGTGACGTGGGGGTGACAGAGCCCCCATGTGCAGCCCCGCCCATCCCCCCTCTGCCCAGCACCCTTTGGAGGAAGCCCTTGAGCCGCTGGCCCCCAATCACTCTCTGTACCTACAAGACAGGGGAGTAATCAACCTAACCATGGCCCTCTTTTGCAAAAATAGAGTCTGGATTTGTTGTCTGTCCAGCCTTATTTCATCTTCTCTCCTCTCCTCTCCTCTATTCTCCTCTCCTCTCCTCGCCTCGCCTCGCCTCGCCTCGCCTCGCCTCACTTCTCCTCTCTCCACTTTTTCCCTTTTCTTCTCTCCCCATAGTGAGTCTAATAACAAAAAGAATATTTGCCTGAAAGGACAGTGGAATTTCAGCTCCAAAACCACTTTCAAGGACACATAACACAATGGATACATCTGTTTCACTTTTTAATTTATTTTATTTCATTTTATTTAGTCTTATATTTTTTTTAGTTTTGTTTTCCTTTGTTGCCCTCTCCTCTCTTCTCCTTTCTTCTCCTTCTTCTGTGGTCTTGCCTTGCCTTGCCTTTGCCTTGCCTTGCCTTGCCTTGCCTTGCCTTGCCTTGCCTTGCCTTGCCTTGCCTTGCCTTGCCTTGCCTTGCCTTGCCTTGCCTTGCCTTGCCTTGCCTTGCCTTGCCTTGCCTTGCCTTGCCTTGCCTTGCCTTGCCTTGCCTTGCCTTGCCTTGCCTTGCCTTGCCTTGCCTTGCCTTGCCTTGCCTTGCCTTGCCTTGCCTTGCCTTGCCTTGCCTTGCCTTGCCACACTCCTTTGCTCTTGCCACTGCAATCCGGTTGAGAAGGATTTCAAAGCATCCGACGAGTTTGGAAGGTGGTGGCTCTGTCAACAGGTTGTCTTGCAGCAGAGAACCTCCAGCAGCCTCATGCAAGGTCTTCCTCCCTTCATCCCTGCCCTGTGATTCCACCAGCTGCTCCAGTGCTTCCTCGGGGATGTGTTGGAGCTGCCCCCGGGCCAGCTCTGGCGCTGGGCACGGGAGGCTGCTCCCTTTTATAGTGCCCCGGGGCATTGTGACCTCAGCGTTGCCGGGTGCTGGCATTGTGACGTGGGGGTGACAGAGCCCCCATGTGCAGCCCCGCCCATACCCCCTCTGCCCAGCACCCTTTGGAGGAAGCCCTTGAGCCGCTGGCCCCCAATCACTCTCTGTACCTACAAGACAGGGGAGTAATCAACCTAACCATGGCCCTTTTTTGCAAAAATAGAGTCTGGATTTGTTGTCTGTCCAGCCTTATTTCATCTTCTCTCCTCTCCTCTCCTCTATTCTCCTCTCCTCTCCTCGCCTCGCCTCGCCTCGCCTCGCCTCGCCTCACTTCTCCTCTCTCCACTTTTTCCCTTTTCTTCTCTCCCCATAGTGAGTCTAATAACAAAAAGAATATTTGCCTGAAAGGACAGTGGAATTTCAGCTCCAAAACCACTTTCAAGGACACATAACACAATGGATACATCTGTTTCACTTTTTAATTTATTTTATTTCATTTTATTTAGTCTTATATTTTTTTTAGTTTTGTTTTCCTTTGTTGCCCTCTCCTCTCTTCTCCTTTCTTCTCCTTCTTCTGTGGTCTTGCCTTGCCTTGCCTTTGCCTTGCCTTGCCTTGCCTTGCCTTGCCTTGCCTTGCCTTGCCTTGCCTTGCCTTGCCTTGCCTTGCCTTGCCTTGCCTTGCCTTGCCTTGCCTTGCCTTGCCTTGCCTTGCCTTGCCTTGCCTTGCCTTGCCTTGCCTTGCCTTGCCTTGCCTTGCCTTGCCTTGCCTTGCCTTGCCACACTCCTTTGCTCTTGCCACTGCAATCCGGTTGAGAAGGATTTCAAAGCATCCGACGAGTTTGGAAGGTGGTGGCTCTGTCAACAGGTTGTCTTGCAGCAGAGAACCTCCAGCAGCCTCATGCAAGGTCTTCCTCCCTTCATCCCTGCCCTGTGATTCCACCAGCTGCTCCAGTGCTTCCTCGGGGATGTGTTGGAGCTGCCCCCGGGCCAGCTCTGGCGCTGGGCACGGGAGGCTGCTCCCTTTTATAGTGCCCCGGGGCATTGTGACCTCAGCGTTGCCGGGTGCTGGCATTGTGACGTGGGGGTGACAGAGCCCCCATGTGCAGCCCCGCCCATCCCCCCTCTGCCCAGCACCCTTTGGAGGAAGCCCTTGAGCCGCTGGCCCCCAATCACTCTCTGTACCTACAAGACAGGGGAGTAATCAACCTAACCATGGCCCTTTTTTGCAAAAATAGAGTCTGGATTTGTTGTCTGTCCAGCCTTATTTCATCTTCTCTCCTCTCCTCTCCTCTATTCTCCTCTCCTCTCCTCGCCTCGCCTCGCCTCGCCTCGCCTCACTTCTCCTCTCTCCACTTTTTCCCTTTTCTTCTCTCCCCATAGTGAGTCTAATAACAAAAAGAATATTTGCCTGAAAGGACAGTGGAATTTCAGCTCCAAAACCACTTTCAAGGACACATAACACAATGGATACATCTGTTTCACTTTTTAATTTATTTTATTTCATTTTATTTAGTCTTATATTTTTTTTAGTTTTGTTTTCCTTTGTTGCCCTCTCCTCTCTTCTCCTTTCTTCTCCTTCTTCTGTGGTCTTGCCTTGCCTTGCCTTTGCCTTGCCTTTGCCTTGCCTTGCCTTGCCTTGCCTTGCCTTGCCTTGCCTTGCCTTGCCTTGCCTTGCCTTGCCTTGCCTTGCCTTGCCTTGCCTTGCCTTGCCTTGCCTTGCCTTGCCTTGCCTTGCCTTGCCTTGCCTTGCCTTGCCTTGCCTTGCCTTGCCTTGCCTTGCCTTGCCTTGCCTTGCCTTGCCTTGCCTTGCCTTGCCTTGCCTTGCCTTGCCTTGCCTTGCCTTGCCTTGCCTTGCCTTGCCTTGCCTTGCCTTGCCTTGCCTTGCCTTGCCTTGCCTTGCCTTGCCTTGCCTTGCCTTGCCTTGCCTTGCCTTGCCTTGCCTTGCCTTGCCTTGCCTTGCCTTGCCTTGCCTTGCCTTGCCTTGCCTTGCCTTGCCTTGCCTTGCCTTGCCTTGCCTTGCCTTGCCTTGCCTTGCCTTGCCTTGCCTTGCCTTGCCTTGCCTTGCCTTGCCTTGCCTTGCCTTGCCTTGCCTTGCCTTGCCTTGCCTTGCCTTGCCTTGCCTTGCCTTGCCTTGCCTTGCCTTGCCTTGCCTTGCCTTGCCACACTCCTTTGCTCTTGCCACTGCAATCCGGTTGAGAAGGATTTCAAAGCATCCGACGAGTTTGGAAGGTGGTGGCTCTGTCAACAGGTTGTCTTGCAGCAGAGAACCTCCAGCAGCCTCATGCAAGGTCTTCCTCCCTTCATCCCTGCCCTGTGATTCCACCAGCTGCTCCAGTGCTTCCTCGGGGATGTGTTGGAGCTGCCCCCGGGCCAGCTCTGGCGCTGGGCACGGGAGGCTGCTCCCTTTTATAGTGCCCCGGGGCATTGTGACCTCAGCGTTGCCGGGTGCTGGCATTGTGACGTGGGGGTGACAGAGCCCCCATGTGCAGCCCCGCCCATCCCCCCTCTGCCCAGCACCCTTTGGAGGAAGCCCTTGAGCCGCTGGCCCCCAATCACTCTCTGTACCTACAAGACAGGGGAGTAATCAACCTAACCATGGCCCTTTTTTGCAAAAATAGAGTCTGGATTTGTTGTCTGTCCAGCCTTATTTCATCTTCTCTCCTCTCCTCTCCTCTATTCTCCTCTCCTCTCCTCGCCTCGCCTCGCCTCGCCTCGCCTCACTTCTCCTCTCTCCACTTTTTCCCTTTTCTTCTCTCCCCATAGTGAGTCTAATAACAAAAAGAATATTTGCCTGAAAGGACAGTGGAATTTCAGCTCCAAAACCACTTTCAAGGACACATAACACAATGGATACATCTGTTTCACTTTTTAATTTATTTTATTTCATTTTATTTAGTCTTATATTTTTTTTAGTTTTGTTTTCCTTTGTTGCCCTCTCCTCTCTTCTCCTTTCTTCTCCTTCTTCTGTGGTCTTGCCTTGCCTTGCCTTTGCCTTGCCTTTGCCTTGCCTTGCCTTGCCTTGCCTTGCCTTGCCTTGCCTTGCCTTGCCTTGCCTTGCCTTGCCTTGCCTTGCCTTGCCTTGCCTTGCCTTGCCTTGCCTTGCCTTGCCTTGCCTTGCCTTGCCTTGCCTTGCCTTGCCTTGCCTTGCCTTGCCTTGCCTTGCCTTGCCTTGCCTTGCCTTGCCTTGCCTTGCCTTGCCTTGCCTTGCCTTGCCTTGCCTTGCCTTGCCTTGCCTTGCCTTGCCTTGCCTTGCCTTGCCTTGCCTTGCCTTGCCTTGCCTTGCCTTGCCTTGCCTTGCCTTGCCTTGCCTTGCCTTGCCTTGCCTTGCCTTGCCTTGCCTTGCCTTGCCTTGCCTTGCCTTGCCTTGCCTTGCCTTGCCTTGCCTTGCCTTGCCTTGCCTTGCCTTGCCTTGCCTTGCCTTGCCTTGCCTTGCCTTGCCTTGCCTTGCCTTGCCTTGCCTTGCCTTGCCTTGCCTTGCCTTGCCTTGCCTTGCCTTGCCTTGCCTTGCCTTGCCTTGCCTTGCCTTGCCTTGCCTTGCCTTGCCTTGCCTTGCCTTGCCTTGCCTTGCCTTGCCTTGCCTTGCCTTGCCTTGCCTTGCCTTGCCTTGCCTTGCCTTGCCTTGCCTTGCCTTGCCTTGCCTTGCCTTGCCTTGCCTTGCCTTGCCTTGCCTTGCCTTGCCTTGCCTTGCCTTGCCTTGCCTTGCCTTGCCTTGCCTTGCCTTGCCTTGCCTTGCCTTGCCTTGCCTTGCCTTGCCTTGCCTTGCCTTGCCTTGCCTTGCCTTGCCTTGCCTTGCCTTGCCTTGCCTTGCCTTGCCTTGCCTTGCCTTGCCTTGCCTTGCCTTGCCTTGCCTTGCCTTGCCTTGCCTTGCCTTGCCTTGCCTTGCCTTGCCTTGCCTTGCCACACTCCTTTGCTCTTGCCACTGCAATCCGGTTGAGAAGGATTTCAAAGCATCCGACGAGTTTGGAAGGTGGTGGCTCTGTCAACAGGTTGTCTTGCAGCAGAGAACCTCCAGCAGCCTCATGCAAGGTCTTCCTCCCTTCATCCCTGCCCTGTGATTCCACCAGCTGCTCCAGTGCTTCCTCGGGGATGTGTTGGAGCTGCCCCCGGGCCAGCTCTGGCGCTGGGCACGGGAGGCTGCTCCCTTTTATAGTGCCCCGGGGCATTGTGACCTCAGCGTTGCCGGGTGCTGGCATTGTGACGTGGGGGTGACAGAGCCCCCATGTGCAGCCCCGCCCATCCCCCCTCTGCCCAGCACCCTTTGGAGGAAGCCCTTGAGCCGCTGGCCCCCAATCACTCTCTGTACCTACAAGACAGGGGAGTAATCAACCTAACCATGGCCCTCTTTTGCAAAAATAGAGTCTGGATTTGTTGTCTGTCCAGCCTTATTTCATCTTCTCTCCTCTCCTCTCCTCTATTCTCCTCTCCTCTCCTCGCCTCGCCTCGCCTCGCCTCGCCTCGCCTCACTTCTCCTCTCTCCACTTTTTCCCTTTTCTTCTCTCCCCATAGTGAGTCTAATAACAAAAAGAATATTTGCCTGAAAGGACAGTGGAATTTCAGCTCCAAAACCACTTTCAAGGACACATAACACAATGGATACATCTGTTTCACTTTTTAATTTATTTTATTTCATTTTATCTAGTCTTATATTTTTTTTAGTTTTGTTTTCCTTTGTTGCCCTCTCCTCTCTTCTCCTTTCTTCTCCTTCTTCTGTGGTCTTGCCTTGCCTTGCCTTTGCCTTGCCTTGCCTTGCCTTGCCTTGCCTTGCCTTGCCTTGCCTTGCCACACTCCTTTGCTCTTGCCACTGCAATCCGGTTGAGAAGGATTTCAAAGCATCCGACGAGTTTGGAAGGTGGTGGCTCTGTCAACAGGTTGTCTTGCAGCAGAGAACCTCCAGCAGCCTCATGCAAGGTCTTCCTCCCTTCATCCCTGCCCTGTGATTCCACCAGCTGCTCCAGTGCTTCCTCGGGGATGTGTTGGAGCTGCCCCCGGGCCAGCTCTGGCGCTGGGCACGGGAGGCTGCTCCCTTTTATAGTGCCCCGGGGCATTGTGACCTCAGCGTTGCCGGGTGCTGGCATTGTGACGTGGGGGTGACAGAGCCCCCATGTGCAGCCCCGCCCATCCCCCCTCTGCCCAGCACCCTTTGGAGGAAGCCCTTGAGCCGCTGGCCCCCAATCACTCTCTGTACCTACAAGACAGGGGAGTAATCAACCTAACCATGGCCCTCTTTTGCAAAAATAGAGTCTGGATTTGTTGTCTGTCCAGCCTTATTTCATCTTCTCTCCTCTCCTCTCCTCTATTCTCCTCTCCTCTCCTCGCCTCGCCTCGCCTCGCCTCGCCTCACTTCTCCTCTCTCCACTTTTTCCCTTTTCTTCTCTCCCCATAGTGAGTCTAATAACAAAAAGAATATTTGCCTGAAAGGACAGTGGAATTTCAGCTCCAAAACCACTTTCAAGGACACATAACACAATGGATACATCTGTTTCACTTTTTAATTTATTTTATTTCATTTTATTTAGTCTTATATTTTTTTTAGTTTTGTTTTCCTTTGTTGCCCTCTCCTCTCTTCTCCTTTCTTCTCCTTCTTCTGTGGTCTTGCCTTGCCTTGCCTTTGCCTTGCCTTGCCTTGCCTTGCCTTGCCTTGCCTTGCCTTGCCTTGCCTTGCCTTGCCTTGCCTTGCCTTGCCTTGCCTTGCCTTGCCTTGCCTTGCCTTGCCTTGCCTTGCCTTGCCTTGCCTTGCCTTGCCTTGCCTTGCCACACTCCTTTGCTCTTGCCACTGCAATCCGGTTGAGAAGGATTTCAAAGCATCCGACGAGTTTGGAAGGTGGTGGCTCTGTCAACAGGTTGTCTTGCAGCAGAGAACCTCCAGCAGCCTCATGCAAGGTCTTCCTCCCTTCATCCCTGCCCTGTGATTCCACCAGCTGTTCCAGTGCTTCCTCGGGGATGTGTTGGAGCTGCCCCCGGGCCAGCTCTGGCGCTGGGCACGGGAGGCTGCTCCCTTTTATAGTGCCCCGGGGCATTGTGACCTCAGCGTTGCCGGGTGCTGGCATTGTGACGTGGGGGTGACAGAGCCCCCATGTGCAGCCCCGCCCATCCCCCCTCTGCCCAGCACCCTTTGGAGGAAGCCCTTGAGCCGCTGGCCCCCAATCACTCTCTGTACCTACAAGACAGGGGAGTAATCAACCTAACCATGGCCCTCTTTTGCAAAAATAGAGTCTGGATTTGTTGTCTGTCCAGCCTTATTTCATCTTCTCTCCTCTCCTCTCCTCTATTCTCCTCTCCTCTCCTCGCCTCTCCTCGCCTCGCCTCGCCTCGCCTCACTTCTCCTCTCTCCACTTTTTCCCTTTTCTTCTCTCCCCATAGTGAGTCTAATAACAAAAAGAATATTTGCCTGAAAGGACAGTGGAATTTCAGCTCCAAAACCACTTTCAAGGACACATAACACAATGGATACATCTGTTTCACTTTTTAATTTATTTTATTTCATTTTATTTAGTCTTATATTTTTTTTAGTTTTGTTTTCCTTTGTTGCCCTCTCCTCTCTTCTCCTTTCTTCTCCTTCTTCTGTGGTCTTGCCTTGCCTTGCCTTTGCCTTGCCTTGCCTTGCCTTGCCTTGCCTTGCCTTGCCTTGCCTTGCCTTGCCTTGCCTTGCCTTGCCTTGCCTTGCCTTGCCACACTCCTTTGCTCTTGCCACTGCAATCCGGTTGAGAAGGATTTCAAAGCATCCGACGAGTTTGGAAGGTGGTGGCTCTGTCAACAGGTTGTCTTGCAGCAGAGAACCTCCAGCAGCCTCATGCAAGGTCTTCCTCCCTTCATCCCTGCCCTGTGATTCCACCAGCTGTTCCAGTGCTTCCTCGGGGATGTGTTGGAGCTGCCCCCGGGCCAGCTCTGGCGCTGGGCACGGGAGGCTGCTCCCTTTTATAGTGCCCCGGGGCATTGTGACCTCAGCGTTGCCGGGTGCTGGCATTGTGACGTGGGGGTGACAGAGCCCCCATGTGCAGCCCCGCCCATCCCCCCTCTGCCCAGCACCCTTTGGAGGAAGCCCTTGAGCCGCTGGCCCCCAATCACTCTCTGTACCTACAAGACAGGGGAGTAATCAACCTAACCATGGCCCTCTTTTGCAAAAATAGAGTCTGGATTTGTTGTCTGTCCAGCCTTATTTCATCTTCTCTCCTCTCCTCTCCTCTATTCTCCTCTCCTCTCCTCGCCTCTCCTCGCCTCGCCTCGCCTCGCCTCACTTCTCCTCTCTCCACTTTTTCCCTTTTCTTCTCTCCCCATAGTGAGTCTAATAACAAAAAGAATATTTGCCTGAAAGGACAGTGGAATTTCAGCTCCAAAACCACTTTCAAGGACACATAACACAATGGATACATCTGTTTCACTTTTTAATTTATTTTATTTCATTTTATTTAGTCTTATATTTTTTTTAGTTTTGTTTTCCTTTGTTGCCCTCTCCTCTCTTCTCCTTTCTTCTCCTTCTTCTGTGGTCTTGCCTTGCCTTGCCTTTGCCTTGCCTTGCCTTGCCTTGCCTTGCCTTGCCTTGCCTTGCCTTGCCTTGCCTTGCCTTGCCTTGCCTTGCCTTGCCTTGCCTTGCCACACTCCTTTGCTCTTGCCACTGCAATCCGGTTGAGAAGGATTTCAAAGCATCCGACGAGTTTGGAAGGTGGTGGCTCTGTCAACAGGTTGTCTTGCAGCAGAGAACCTCCAGCAGCCTCATGCAAGGTCTTCCTCCCTTCATCCCTGCCCTGTGATTCCACCAGCTGCTCCAGTGCTTCCTCGGGGATGTGTTGGAGCTGCCCCCGGGCCAGCTCTGGCGCTGGGCACGGGAGGCTGCTCCCTTTTATAGTGCCCCGGGGCATTGTGACCTCAGCGTTGCCGGGTGCTGGCATTGTGACGTGGGGGTGACAGAGCCCCCATGTGCAGCCCCGCCCATCCCCCCTCTGCCCAGCACCCTTTGGAGGAAGCCCTTGAGCCGCTGGCCCCCAATCACTCTCTGTACCTACAAGACAGGGGAGTAATCAACCTAACCATGGCCCTCTTTTGCAAAAATAGAGTCTGGATTTGTTGTCTGTCCAGCCTTATTTCATCTTCTCTCCTCTCCTCTCCTCTATTCTCCTCTCCTCTCCTCGCCTCGCCTCGCCTCGCCTCGCCTCACTTCTCCTCTCTCCACTTTTTCCCTTTTCTTCTCTCCCCATAGTGAGTCTAATAACAAAAAGAATATTTGCCTGAAAGGACAGTGGAATTTCAGCTCCAAAACCACTTTCAAGGACACATAACACAATGGATACATCTGTTTCACTTTTTAATTTATTTTATTTCATTTTATTTAGTCTTATATTTTTTTTAGTTTTGTTTTCCTTTGTTGCCCTCTCCTCTCTTCTCCTTTCTTCTCCTTCTTCTGTGGTCTTGCCTTGCCTTGCCTTTGCCTTGCCTTGCCTTGCCTTGCCTTGCCTTGCCTTGCCTTGCCTTGCCTTGCCTTGCCTTGCCTTGCCTTGCCTTGCCTTGCCTTGCCTTGCCTTGCCTTGCCTTGCCTTGCCTTGCCTTGCCTTGCCTTGCCTTGCCTTGCCTTGCCTTGCCTTGCCTTGCCTTGCCTTGCCTTGCCTTGCCTTGCCTTGCCTTGCCTTGCCTTGCCTTGCCTTGCCTTGCCTTGCCTTGCCTTGCCTTGCCTTGCCTTGCCTTGCCTTGCCTTGCCTTGCCTTGCCTTGCCTTGCCTTGCCTTGCCTTGCCTTGCCTTGCCTTGCCTTGCCTTGCCTTGCCTTGCCTTGCCTTGCCTTGCCTTGCCTTGCCTTGCCTTGCCTTGCCTTGCCTTGCCTTGCCTTGCCTTGCCTTGCCTTGCCTTGCCTTGCCTTGCCTTGCCTTGCCTTGCCTTGCCTTGCCTTGCCTTGCCTTGCCTTGCCTTGCCTTGCCTTGCCTTGCCTTGCCTTGCCTTGCCTTGCCTTGCCTTGCCTTGCCTTGCCTTGCCTTGCCTTGCCTTGCCTTGCCTTGCCTTGCCTTGCCTTGCCTTGCCTTGCCTTGCCTTGCCTTGCCTTGCCTTGCCTTGCCTTGCCTTGCCTTGCCTTGCCTTGCCTTGCCTTGCCTTGCCTTGCCTTGCCTTGCCTTGCCTTGCCTTGCCTTGCCTTGCCTTGCCTTGCCTTGCCTTGCCTTGCCTTGCCTTGCCTTGCCTTGCCTTGCCTTGCCTTGCCTTGCCTTGCCTTGCCTTGCCTTGCCTTGCCTTGCCTTGCCTTGCCTTGCCTTGCCTTGCCTTGCCTTGCCTTGCCTTGCCTTGCCTTGCCTTGCCTTGCCTTGCCTTGCCTTGCCTTGCCTTGCCTTGCCTTGCCTTGCCTTGCCTTGCCTTGCCTTGCCTTGCCTTGCCTTGCCTTGCCTTGCCTTGCCTTGCCTTGCCTTGCCTTGCCTTGCCTTGCCTTGCCTTGCCTTGCCTTGCCTTGCCTTGCCTTGCCTTGCCTTGCCTTGCCTTGCCTTGCCTTGCCTTGCCTTGCCTTGCCTTGCCTTGCCTTGCCTTGCCTTGCCTTGCCTTGCCTTGCCTTGCCTTGCCTTGCCTTGCCTTGCCTTGCCTTGCCTTGCCTTGCCTTGCCTTGCCTTGCCTTGCCTTGCCTTGCCTTGCCTTGCCTTGCCTTGCCTTGCCTTGCCTTGCCTTGCCTTGCCTTGCCTTGCCTTGCCTTGCCTTGCCTTGCCTTGCCTTGCCTTGCCTTGCCTTGCCTTGCCTTGCCTTGCCTTGCCTTGCCTTGCCTTGCCTTGCCTTGCCTTGCCTTGCCTTGCCTTGCCTTGCCTTGCCTTGCCTTGCCTTGCCTTGCCTTGCCTTGCCTTGCCTTGCCTTGCCTTGCCTTGCCTTGCCTTGCCTTGCCTTGCCTTGCCTTGCCTTGCCTTGCCTTGCCTTGCCTTGCCTTGCCTTGCCTTGCCTTGCCTTGCCTTGCCTTGCCTTGCCTTGCCTTGCCTTGCCTTGCCTTGCCTTGCCTTGCCTTGCCTTGCCTTGCCTTGCCTTGCCTTGCCTTGCCTTGCCTTGCCTTGCCTTGCCTTGCCTTGCCTTGCCTTGCCTTGCCTTGCCTTGCCTTGCCTTGCCTTGCCTTGCCTTGCCTTGCCTTGCCTTGCCTTGCCTTGCCTTGCCTTGCCTTGCCTTGCCTTGCCTTGCCTTGCCTTGCCTTGCCTTGCCTTGCCTTGCCTTGCCTTGCCTTGCCTTGCCTTGCCTTGCCTTGCCTTGCCTTGCCTTGCCTTGCCTTGCCTTGCCTTGCCTTGCCTTGCCTTGCCTTGCCTTGCCTTGCCTTGCCTTGCCTTGCCTTGCCTTGCCTTGCCTTGCCTTGCCTTGCCTTGCCTTGCCTTGCCTTGCCTTTGCCTTGCCTTGCCACTGCAATCCGGTTGAGAAGGATTTCAAAGCATCCGACGAGTTTGGAAGGTGGTGGCTCTGTCAACAGGTTGTCTTGCAGCAGAGAACCTCCAGCAGCCTCATGCAAGGTCTTCCTCCCTTCATCCCTGCCCTGTGATTCCACCAGCTGCTCCAGTGCTTCCTCGCGGATGTGTTGGAGCTGCCCCCGGGCCAGCTCTGGCGCTGGGCACGGGAGGCTGCTCCCTTTTATAGTGCCCCGGGGCATTGTGACCTCAGCGTTGCCAGGTGCTGGCATTGTGACGTGGGGGTGACAGAGCCCCCATGTGCAGCCCCGCCCATCCCCCCTCTGCCCAGCACCCTTTGGAGGAAGCCCTTGAGCCGCTGGCCCCCAATCACTCTCTGTACCTACAAGACAGGGGAGTAATCAACCTAACCATGGCCCTCTTTTGCAAAAATAGAGTCTGGATTTGTTGTCTGTCCAGCCTTATTTCATCTTCTCTCCTCTCCTCTCCTCTATTCTCCTCTCCTCTCCTCGCCTCGCCTCGCCTCGCCTCGCCTCACTTCTCCTCTCTCCACTTTTTCCCTTTTCTTCTCTCCCCATAGTGAGTCTAATAACAAAAAGAATATTTGCCTGAAAGGACAGTGGAATTTCAGCTCCAAAACCACTTTCAAGGACACATAACACAATGGATACATCTGTTTCACTTTTTAATTTATTTTATTTCATTTTATTTAGTCTTATATTTTTTTTAGTTTTGTTTTCCTTTGTTGCCCTCTCCTCTCTTCTCCTTTCTTCTCCTTCTTCTGTGGTCTTGCCTTGCCTTGCCTTTGCCTTGCCTTGCCTTGCCTTGCCTTGCCTTGCCTTGCCTTGCCTTGCCTTGCCTTGCCTTGCCTTGCCTTGCCTTGCCACACTCCTTTGCTCTTGCCACTGCAATCCGGTTGAGAAGGATTTCAAAGCATCCGACGAGTTTGGAAGGTGGTGGCTCTGTCAACAGGTTGTCTTGCAGCAGAGAACCTCCAGCAGCCTCATGCAAGGTCTTCCTCCCTTCATCCCTGCCCTGTGATTCCACCAGCTGTTCCAGTGCTTCCTCGGGGATGTGTTGGAGCTGCCCCCGGGCCAGCTCTGGCGCTGGGCACGGGAGGCTGCTCCCTTTTATAGTGCCCCGGGGCATTGTGACCTCAGCGTTGCCGGGTGCTGGCATTGTGACGTGGGGGTGACAGAGCCCCCATGTGCAGCCCCGCCCATCCCCCCTCTGCCCAGCACCCTTTGGAGGAAGCCCTTGAGCCGCTGGCCCCCAATCACTCTCTGTACCTACAAGACAGGGGAGTAATCAACCTAACCATGGCCCTCTTTTGCAAAAATAGAGTCTGGATTTGTTGTCTGTCCAGCCTTATTTCATCTTCTCTCCTCTCCTCTCCTCTATTCTCCTCTCCTCTCCTCGCCTCGCCTCGCCTCGCCTCGCCTCGCCTCACTTCTCCTCTCTCCACTTTTTCCCTTTTCTTCTCTCCCCATAGTGAGTCTAATAACAAAAAGAATATTTGCCTGAAAGGACAGTGGAATTTCAGCTCCAAAACCACTTTCAAGGACACATAACACAATGGATACATCTGTTTCACTTTTTAATTTATTTTATTTCATTTTATTTAGTCTTATATTTTTTTTAGTTTTGTTTTCCTTTGTTGCCCTCTCCTCTCTTCTCCTTTCTTCTCCTTCTTCTGTGGTCTTGCCTTGCCTTGCCTTTGCCTTGCCTTGCCTTGCCTTGCCTTGCCTTGCCTTGCCTTGCCTTGCCTTGCCTTGCCTTGCCTTGCCTTGCCTTGCCACACTCCTTTGCTCTTGCCACTGCAATCCGGTTGAGAAGGATTTCAAAGCATCCGACGAGTTTGGAAGGTGGTGGCTCTGTCAACAGGTTGTCTTGCAGCAGAGAACCTCCAGCAGCCTCATGCAAGGTCTTCCTCCCTTCATCCCTGCCCTGTGATTCCACCAGCTGCTCCAGTGCTTCCTCGGGGATGTGTTGGAGCTGCCCCCGGGCCAGCTCTGGCGCTGGGCACGGGAGGCTGCTCCCTTTTATAGTGCCCCGGGGCATTGTGACCTCAGCGTTGCCGGGTGCTGGCATTGTGACGTGGGGGTGACAGAGCCCCCATGTGCAGCCCCGCCCATCCCCCCTCTGCCCAGCACCCTTTGGAGGAAGCCCTTGAGCCGCTGGCCCCCAATCACTCTCTGTACCTACAAGACAGGGGAGTAATCAACCTAACCATGGCCCTCTTTTGCAAAAATAGAGTCTGGATTTGTTGTCTGTCCAGCCTTATTTCATCTTCTCTCCTCTCCTCTCCTCTATTCTCCTCTCCTCTCCTCGCCTCGCCTCGCCTCGCCTCGCCTCGCCTCGCCTCACTTCTCCTCTCTCCACTTTTTCCCTTTTCTTCTCTCCCCATAGTGAGTCTAATAACAAAAAGAATATTTGCCTGAAAGGACAGTGGAATTTCAGCTCCAAAACCACTTTCAAGGACACATAACACAATGGATACATCTGTTTCACTTTTTAATTTATTTTATTTCATTTTATTTAGTCTTATATTTTTTTTAGTTTTGTTTTCCTTTGTTGCCCTCTCCTCTCTTCTCCTTTCTTCTCCTTCTTCTGTGGTCTTGCCTTGCCTTGCCTTTGCCTTGCCTTGCCTTGCCTTGCCTTGCCTTGCCTTGCCTTGCCTTGCCTTGCCTTGCCTTGCCTTGCCTTGCCACACTCCTTTGCTCTTGCCACTGCAATCCGGTTGAGAAGGATTTCAAAGCATCCGACGAGTTTGGAAGGTGGTGGCTCTGTCAACAGGTTGTCTTGCAGCAGAGAACCTCCAGCAGCCTCATGCAAGGTCTTCCTCCCTTCATCCCTGCCCTGTGATTCCACCAGCTGCTCCAGTGCTTCCTCGGGGATGTGTTGGAGCTGCCCCCGGGCCAGCTCTGGCGCTGGGCACGGGAGGCTGCTCCCTTTTATAGTGCCCCAGGGCATTGTGACCTCAGCGTTGCCGGGTGCTGGCATTGTGACGTGGGGGTGACAGAGCCCCCATGTGCAGCCCCGCCCATCCCCCCTCTGCCCAGCACCCTTTGGAGGAAGCCCTTGAGCCGCTGGCCCCCAATCACTCTCTGTACCTACAAGACAGGGGAGTAATCAACCTAACCATGGCCCTTTTTTGCAAAAATAGAGTCTGGATTTGTTGTCTGTCCAGCCTTATTTCATCTTCTCTCCTCTCCTCTCCTCTATTCTCTTCTCCTCTCCTCGCCTCGCCTCGCCTCGCCTCGCCTCACTTCTCCTCTCTCCACTTTTTCCCTTTTCTTCTCTCCCCATAGTGAGTCAAATAACAAAAAGAATATTTGCCTGAAAGGACAGTGGAATTTCAGCTCCAAAACCACTTTCAAGGACACATAACACAATGGATACATCTGTTTCACTTTTTAATTTATTTTATTTCATTTTATTTAGTCTTATATTTTTTTTAGTTTTGTTTTCCTTTGTTGCCCTCTCCTCTCTTCTCCTTTCTTCTCCTTCTTCTGTGGTCTTGCCTTGCCTTGCCTTTGCCTTGCCTTGCCTTGCCTTGCCTTGCCTTGCCTTGCCTTGCCTTGCCTTGCCTTGCCTTGCCTTGCCTTGCCTTGCCTTGCCTTGCCACACTCCTTTGCTCTTGCCACTGCAATCCGGTTGAGAAGGATTTCAAAGCATCCGACGAGTTTGGAAGGTGGTGGCTCTGTCAACAGGTTGTCTTGCAGCAGAGAACCTCCAGCAGCCTCATGCAAGGTCTTCCTCCCTTCATCCCTGCCCTGTGATTCCACCAGCTGCTCCAGTGCTTCCTCGGGGATGTGTTGGAGCTGCCCCCGGGCCAGCTCTGGCGCTGGGCACGGGAGGCTGCTCCCTTTTATAGTGCCCCGGGGCATTGTGACCTCAGCGTTGCCGGGTGCTGGCATTGTGACGTGGGGGTGACAGAGCCCCCATGTGCAGCCCCGCCCATCCCCCCTCTGCCCAGCACCCTTTGGAGGAAGCCCTTGAGCCGCTGGCCCCCAATCACTCTCTGTACCTACAAGACAGGGGAGTAATCAACCTAACCATGGCCCTCTTTTGCAAAAATAGAGTCTGGATTTGTTGTCTGTCCAGCCTTATTTCATCTTCTCTCCTCTCCTCTCCTCTATTCTCCTCTCCTCTCCTCGCCTCGCCTCGCCTCGCCTCGCCTCGCCTCACTTCTCCTCTCTCCACTTTTTCCCTTTTCTTCTCTCCCCATAGTGAGTCTAATAACAAAAAGAATATTTGCCTGAAAGGACAGTGGAATTTCAGCTCCAAAACCACTTTCAAGGACACATAACACAATGGATACATCTGTTTCACTTTTTAATTTATTTTATTTCATTTTATTTAGTCTTATATTTTTTTTAGTTTTGTTTTCCTTTGTTGCCCTCTCCTCTCTTCTCCTTTCTTCTCCTTCTTCTGCGGTCTTGCCTTGCCTTGCCTTTGCCTTGCCTTGCCTTGCCTTGCCTTGCCTTGCCTTGCCTTGCCTTGCCTTGCCTTGCCTTGCCTTGCCTTGCCACACTCCTTTGCTCTTGCCACTGCAATCCGGTTGAGAAGGATTTCAAAGCATCCGACGAGTTTGGAAGGTGGTGGCTCTGTCAACAGGTTGTCTTGCAGCAGAGAACCTCCAGCAGCCTCATGCACTGCCCTGTGATTCCACCAGCTGCTCCAGTGCTTCCTCGGGGATGTGTTGGAGCTGCCCCCGGGCCAGCTCTGGCGCTGGGCACGGGAGGCTGCTCCCTTTTATAGTGCCCCGGGGCATTGTGACCTCAGCGTTGCCGGGTGCTGGCATTGTGACGTGGGGGTGACAGAGCCCCCATGTGCAGCCCCGCCCATCCCCCCTCTGCCCAGCACCCTTTGGAGGAAGCCCTTGAGCCGCTGGCCCCCAATCACTCTCTGTACCTACAAGACAGGGGAGTAATCAACCTAACCATGGCCCTTTTTTGCAAAAATAGAGTCTGGATTTGTTGTCTGTCCAGCCTTATTTCATCTTCTCTCCTCTCCTCTCCTCTATTCTCCTCTCTTCTCCTCGCCTCGCCTCGCCTCGCCTCGCCTCACTTCTCCTCTCTCCACTTTTTCCCTTTTCTTCTCTCCCCATAGTGAGTCTAATAACAAAAAGAATATTTGCCTGAAAGGACAGTGGAATTTCAGCTCCAAAACCACTTTCAAGGACACATAACACAATGGATACATCTGTTTCACTTTTTAATTTATTTTATTTCATTTTATTTAGTCTTATATTTTTTTTAGTTTTGTTTTCCTTTGTTGCCCTCTCCTCTCTTCTCCTTTCTTCTCCTTCTTCTGCGGTCTTGCCTTGCCTTGCCTTTGCCTTGCCTTGCCTTGCCTTGCCTTGCCTTGCCTTGCCTTGCCTTGCCTTGCCTTGCCTTGCCTTGCCACACTCCTTTGCTCTTGCCACTGCAATCCGGTTGAGAAGGATTTCAAAGCATCCGACGAGTTTGGAAGGTGGTGGCTCTGTCAACAGGTTGTCTTGCAGCAGAGAACCTCCAGCAGCCTCATGCAAGGTCTTCCTCCCTTCATCCCTGCCCTGTGATTCCACCAGCTGCTCCAGTGCTTCCTCGGGGATGTGTTGGAGCTGCCCCCGGGCCAGCTCTGGCGCTGGGCACGGGAGGCTGCTCCCTTTTATAGTGCCCCGGGGCATTGTGACCTCAGCGTTGCCGGGTGCTGGCATTGTGACGTGGGGGTGACAGAGCCCCCATGTGCAGCCCCGCCCATCCCCCCTCTGCCCAGCACCCTTTGGAGGAAGCCCTTGAGCCGCTGGCCCCCAATCACTCTCTGTACCTACAAGACAGGGGAGTAATCAACCTAACCATGGCCCTCTTTTGCAAAAATAGAGTCTGGATTTGTTGTCTGTCCAGCCTTATTTCATCTTCTCTCCTCTCCTCTCCTCTATTCTCCTCTCCTCTCCTCGCCTCGCCTCGCCTCGCCTCGCCTCACTTCTCCTCTCTCCACTTTTTCCCTTTTCTTCTCTCCCCATAGTGAGTCTAATAACAAAAAGAATATTTGCCTGAAAGGACAGTGGAATTTCAGCTCCAAAACCACTTTCAAGGACACATAACACAATGGATACATCTGTTTCACTTTTTAATTTATTTTATTTCATTTTATTTAGTCTTATATTTTTTTTAGTTTTGTTTTCCTTTGTTGCCCTCTCCTCTCTTCTCCTTTCTTCTCCTTCTTCTGTGGTCTTGCCTTGCCTTGCCTTTGCCTTGCCTTGCCTTGCCTTGCCTTGCCTTGCCTTGCCTTGCCTTGCCTTGCCTTGCCTTGCCTTGCCTTGCCTTGCCTTGCCTTGCCTTGCCTTGCCTTGCCTTGCCTTGCCTTGCCTTGCCTTGCCTTGCCTTGCCTTGCCTTGCCTTGCCTTGCCTTGCCTTGCCTTGCCTTGCCTTGCCTTGCCTTGCCTTGCCACACTCCTTTGCTCTTGCCACTGCAATCCGGTTGAGAAGGATTTCAAAGCATCCGACGAGTTTGGAAGGTGGTGGCTCTGTCAACAGGTTGTCTTGCAGCAGAGAACCTCCAGCAGCCTCATGCAAGGTCTTCCTCCCTTCATCCCTGCCCTGTGATTCCACCAGCTGCTCCAGTGCTTCCTCGGGGATGTGTTGGAGCTGCCCCCGGGCCAGCTCTGGCGCTGGGCACGGGAGGCTGCTCCCTTTTATAGTGCCCCGGGGCATTGTGACCTCAGCGTTGCCGGGTGCTGGCATTGTGACGTGGGGGTGACAGAGCCCCCATGTGCAGCCCCGCCCATCCCCCCTCTGCCCAGCACCCTTTGGAGGAAGCCCTTGAGCCGCTGGCCCCCAATCACTCTCTGTACCTACAAGACAGGGGAGTAATCAACCTAACCATGGCCCTTTTTTGCAAAAATAGAGTCTGGATTTGTTGTCTGTCCAGCCTTATTTCATCTTCTCTCCTCTCCTCTCCTCTATTCTCCTCTCCTCTCCTCGCCTCGCCTCGCCTCGCCTCGCCTCACTTCTCCTCTCTCCACTTTTTCCCTTTTCTTCTCTCCCCATAGTGAGTCTAATAACAAAAAGAATATTTGCCTGAAAGGACAGTGGAATTTCAGCTCCAAAACCACTTTCAAGGACACATAACACAATGGATACATCTGTTTCACTTTTTAATTTATTTTATTTCATTTTATTTAGTCTTATATTTTTTTTAGTTTTGTTTTCCTTTGTTGCCCTCTCCTCTCTTCTCCTTTCTTCTCCTTCTTCTGTGGTCTTGCCTTGCCTTGCCTTTGCCCTGCCTTGCCTTGCCTTGCCTTGCCTTGCCTTGCCTTGCCTTGCCTTGCCTTGCCTTGCCTTGCCTTGCCTTGCCTTGCCTTGCCTTGCCACACTCCTTTGCTCTTGCCACTGCAATCCGGTTGAGAAGGATTTCAAAGCATCCGACGAGTTTGGAAGGTGGTGGCTCTGTCAACAGGTTGTCTTGCAGCAGAGAACCTCCAGCAGCCTCATGCAAGGTCTTCCTCCCTTCATCCCTGCCCTGTGATTCCACCAGCTGCTCCAGTGCTTCCTCGGGGATGTGTTGGAGCTGCCCCCGGGCCAGCTCTGGCGCTGGGCACGGGAGGCTGCTCCCTTTTATAGTGCCCCAGGGCATTGTGACCTCAGCGTTGCCGGGTGCTGGCATTGTGACGTGGGGGTGACAGAGCCCCCATGTGCAGCCCCGCCCATCCCCCCTCTGCCCAGCACCCTTTGGAGGAAGCCCTTGAGCCGCTGGCCCCCAATCACTCTCTGTACCTACAAGACAGGGGAGTAATCAACCTAACCATGGCCCTTTTTTGCAAAAATAGAGTCTGGATTTGTTGTCTGTCCAGCCTTATTTCATCTTCTCTCCTCTCCTCTCCTCTATTCTCTTCTCCTCTCCTCGCCTCGCCTCGCCTCGCCTCGCCTCACTTCTCCTCTCTCCACTTTTTCCCTTTTCTTCTCTCCCCATAGTGAGTCTAATAACAAAAAGAATATTTGCCTGAAAGGACAGTGGAATTTCAGCTCCAAAACCACTTTCAAGGACACATAACACAATGGATACATCTGTTTCACTTTTTAATTTATTTTATTTCATTTTATTTAGTCTTATATTTTTTTTAGTTTTGTTTTCCTTTGTTGCCCTCTCCTCTCTTCTCCTTTCTTCTCCTTCTTCTGTGGTCTTGCCTTGCCTTGCCTTTGCCTTGCCTTGCCTTGCCTTGCCTTGCCTTGCCTTGCCTTGCCTTGCCTTGCCTTGCCTTGCCTTGCCTTGCCTTGCCTTGCCTTGCCTTGCCTTGCCACACTCCTTTGCTCTTGCCACTGCAATCCGGTTGAGAAGGATTTCAAAGCATCCGACGAGTTTGGAAGGTGGTGGCTCTGTCAACAGGTTGTCTTGCAGCAGAGAACCTCCAGCAGCCTCATGCAAGGTCTTCCTCCCTTCATCCCTGCCCTGTGATTCCACCAGCTGCTCCAGTGCTTCCTCGGGGATGTGTTGGAGCTGCCCCCGGGCCAGCTCTGGCGCTGGGCACGGGAGGCTGCTCCCTTTTATAGTGCCCCGGGGCATTGTGACCTCAGCGTTGCCGGGTGCTGGCATTGTGACGTGGGGGTGACAGAGCCCCCATGTGCAGCCCCGCCCATCCCCCCTCTGCCCAGCACCCTTTGGAGGAAGCCCTTGAGCCGCTGGCCCCCAATCACTCTCTGTACCTACAAGACAGGGGAGTAATCAACCTAACCATGGCCCTCTTTTGCAAAAATAGAGTCTGGATTTGTTGTCTGTCCAGCCTTATTTCATCTTCTCTCCTCTCCTCTCCTCTATTCTCCTCTCCTCTCCTCGCCTCGCCTCGCCTCGCCTCGCCTCGCCTCACTTCTCCTCTCTCCACTTTTTCCCTTTTCTTCTCTCCCCATAGTGAGTCTAATAACAAAAAGAATATTTGCCTGAAAGGACAGTGGAATTTCAGCTCCAAAACCACTTTCAAGGACACATAACACAATGGATACATCTGTTTCACTTTTTAATTTATTTTATTTCATTTTATTTAGTCTTATATTTTTTTTAGTTTTGTTTTCCTTTGTTGCCCTCTCCTCTCTTCTCCTTTCTTCTCCTTCTTCTGCGGTCTTGCCTTGCCTTGCCTTTGCCTTGCCTTGCCTTGCCTTGCCTTGCCTTGCCTTGCCTTGCCTTGCCTTGCCTTGCCTTGCCTTGCCTTGCCTTGCCTTGCCTTGCCACACTCCTTTGCTCTTGCCACTGTAATCCGGTTGAGAAGGATTTCAAAGCATCCGACGAGTTTGGAAGGTGGTGGCTCTGTCAACAGGTTGTCTTGCAGCAGAGAACCTCCAGCAGCCTCATGCAAGGTCTTCCTCCCTTCATCCCTGCCCTGTGATTCCACCAGCTGCTCCAGTGCTTCCTCGGGGATGTGTTGGAGCTGCCCCCGGGCCAGCTCTGGCGCTGGGCACGGGAGGCTGCTCCCTTTTATAGTGCCCCGGGGCATTGTGACCTCAGCGTTGCCGGGTGCTGGCATTGTGACGTGGGGGTGACAGAGCCCCCATGTGCAGCCCCGCCCATCCCCCCTCTGCCCAGCACCCTTTGGAGGAAGCCCTTGAGCCGCTGGCCCCCAATCACTCTCTGTACCTACAAGACAGGGGAGTAATCAACCTAACCATGGCCCTCTTTTGCAAAAATAGAGTCTGGATTTGTTGTCTGTCCAGCCTTATTTCATCTTCTCTCCTCTCCTCTCCTCTATTCTCCTCTCCTCTCCTCGCCTCGCCTCGCCTCGCCTCGCCTCACTTCTCCTCTCTCCACTTTTTCCCTTTTCTTCTCTCCCCATAGTGAGTCTAATAACAAAAAGAATATTTGCCTGAAAGGACAGTGGAATTTCAGCTCCAAAACCACTTTCAAGGACACATAACACAATGGATACATCTGTTTCACTTTTTAATTTATTTTATTTCATTTTATTTAGTCTTATATTTTTTTTAGTTTTGTTTTCCTTTGTTGCCCTCTCCTCTCTTCTCCTTTCTTCTCCTTCTTCTGTGGTCTTGCCTTGCCTTGCCTTTGCCTTGCCTTGCCTTGCCTTGCCTTGCCTTGCCTTGCCTTGCCTTGCCTTGCCTTGCCTTGCCTTGCCTTGCCTTGCCTTGCCTTGCCTTGCCTTGCCTTGCCACACTCCTTTGCTCTTGCCACTGCAATCCGGTTGAGAAGGATTTCAAAGCATCCGACGAGTTTGGAAGGTGGTGGCTCTGTCAACAGGTTGTCTTGCAGCAGAGAACCTCCAGCAGCCTCATGCAAGGTCTTCCTCCCTTCATCCCTGCCCTGTGATTCCACCAGCTGCTCCAGTGCTTCCTCGGGGATGTGTTGGAGCTGCCCCCGGGCCAGCTCTGGCGCTGGGCACGGGAGGCTGCTCCCTTTTATAGTGCCCCAGGGCATTGTGACCTCAGCGTTGCCGGGTGCTGGCATTGTGACGTGGGGGTGACAGAGCCGCCATGTGCAGCCCCGCCCATCCCCCCTCTGCCCAGCACCCTTTGGAGGAAGCCCTTGAGCCGCTGGCCCCCAATCACTCTCTGTACCTACAAGACAGGGGAGTAATCAACCTAACCATGGCCCTTTTTTGCAAAAATAGAGTCTGGATTTGTTGTCTGTCCAGCCTTATTTCATCTTCTCTCCTCTCCTCTCCTCTATTCTCTTCTCCTCTCCTCGCCTCGCCTCGCCTCGCCTCGCCTCACTTCTCCTCTCTCCACTTTTTCCCTTTTCTTCTCTCCCCATAGTGAGTCTAATAACAAAAAGAATATTTGCCTGAAAGGACAGTGGAATTTCAGCTCCAAAACCACTTTCAAGGACACATAACACAATGGATACATCTGTTTCACTTTTTAATTTATTTTATTTCATTTTATTTAGTCTTATATTTTTTTTAGTTTTGTTTTCCTTTGTTGCCCTCTCCTCTCTTCTCCTTTCTTCTCCTTCTTCTGTGGTCTTGCCTTGCCTTGCCTTTGCCTTGCCTTGCCTTGCCTTGCCTTGCCTTGCCTTGCCTTGCCTTGCCTTGCCTTGCCTTGCCTTGCCTTGCCTTGCCTTGCCTTGCCTTGCCACACTCCTTTGCTCTTGCCACTGCAATCCGGTTGAGAAGGATTTCAAAGCATCCGACGAGTTTGGAAGGTGGTGGCTCTGTCAACAGGTTGTCTTGCAGCAGAGAACCTCCAGCAGCCTCATGCAAGGTCTTCCTCCCTTCATCCCTGCCCTGTAATTCCACCAGCTGCTCCAGTGCTTCCTCGGGGATGTGTTGGAGCTGCCCCCGGGCCAGCTCTGGCGCTGGGCACGGGAGGCTGCTCCCTTTTATAGTGCCCCGGGGCATTGTGACCTCAGCGTTGCCGGGTGCTGGCATTGTGACGTGGGGGTGACAGAGCCCCCATGTGCAGCCCCGCCCATCCCCCCTCTGCCCAGCACCCTTTGGAGGAAGCCCTTGAGCCGCTGGCCCCCAATCACTCTCTGTACCTACAAGACAGGGGAGTAATCAACCTAACCATGGCCCTCTTTTGCAAAAATAGAGTCTGGATTTGTTGTCTGTCCAGCCTTATTTCATCTTCTCTCCTCTCCTCTCCTCTATTCTCCTCTCCTCTCCTCGCCTCGCCTCGCCTCGCCTCGCCTCGCCTCACTTCTCCTCTCTCCACTTTTTCCCTTTTCTTCTCTCCCCATAGTGAGTCTAATAACAAAAAGAATATTTGCCTGAAAGGACAGTGGAATTTCAGCTCCAAAACCACTTTCAAGGACACATAACACAATGGATACATCTGTTTCACTTTTTAATTTATTTTATTTCATTTTATTTAGTCTTATATTTTTTTTAGTTTTGTTTTCCTTTGTTGCCCTCTCCTCTCTTCTCCTTTCTTCTCCTTCTTCTGTGGTCTTGCCTTGCCTTGCCTTTGCCTTGCCTTGCCTTGCCTTGCCTTGCCTTGCCTTGCCTTGCCTTGCCTTGCCTTGCCTTGCCTTGCCTTGCCTTGCCTTGCCTTGCCTTGCCTTGCCTTGCCTTGCCTTGCCTTGCCTTGCCTTGCCTTGCCTTGCCTTGCCTTGCCTTGCCTTGCCTTGCCTTGCCTTGCCTTGCCTTGCCTTGCCTTGCCTTGCCTTGCCTTGCCTTGCCTTGCCTTGCCTTGCCTTTGCCTTGCCTTGCCTTGCCTTGCCTTGCCTTGCCTTGCCTTGCCTTGCCTTGCCTTGCCTTGCCTTGCCTTGCCTTGCCTTGCCTTGCCTTGCCTTGCCTTGCCTTGCCTTGCCTTGCCTTGCCTTGCCTTGCCACACTCCTTTGCTCTTGCCACTGCAATCCGGTTGAGAAGGATTTCAAAGCATCCGACGAGTTTGGAAGGTGGTGGCTCTGTCAACAGGTTGTCTTGCAGCAGAGAACCTCCAGCAGCCTCATGCAAGGTCTTCCTCCCTTCATCCCTGCCCTGTGATTCCACCAGCTGCTCCAGTGCTTCCTCGGGGATGTGTTGGAGCTGCCCCCGGGCCAGCTCTGGCGCTGGGCACGGGAGGCTGCTCCCTTTTATAGTGCCCCGGGGCATTGTGACCTCAGCGTTGCCGGGTGCTGGCATTGTGACGTGGGGGTGACAGAGCCCCCATGTGCAGCCCCGCCCATCCCCCCTCTGCCCAGCACCCTTTGGAGGAAGCCCTTGAGCCGCTGGCCCCCAATCACTCTCTGTACCTACAAGACAGGGGAGTAATCAACCTAACCATGGCCCTCTTTTGCAAAAATAGAGTCTGGATTTGTTGTCTGTCCAGCCTTATTTCATCTTCTCTCCTCTCCTCTCCTCTATTCTCCTCTCCTCTCCTCGCCTCGCCTCGCCTCGCCTCGCCTCACTTCTCCTCTCTCCACTTTTTCCCTTTTCTTCTCTCCCCATAGTGAGTCTAATAACAAAAAGAATATTTGCCTGAAAGGACAGTGGAATTTCAGCTCCAAAACCACTTTCAAGGACACATAACACAATGGATACATCTGTTTCACTTTTTAATTTATTTTATTTCATTTTATTTAGTCTTATATTTTTTTTAGTTTTGTTTTCCTTTGTTGCCCTCTCCTCTCTTCTCCTTTCTTCTCCTTCTTCTGTGGTCTTGCCTTGCCTTGCCTTTGCCTTGCCTTGCCTTGCCTTGCCTTGCCTTGCCTTGCCTTGCCTTGCCTTGCCTTGCCTTGCCTTGCCTTGCCTTGCCTTGCCTTGCCTTGCCTTGCCTTGCCTTGCCTTGCCTTGCCTTGCCTTGCCTTGCCTTGCCTTGCCTTGCCTTGCCACACTCCTTTGCTCTTGCCACTGCAATCCGGTTGAGAAGGATTTCAAAGCATCCGACGAGTTTGGAAGGTGGTGGCTCTGTCAACAGGTTGTCTTGCAGCAGAGAACCTCCAGCAGCCTCATGCAAGGTCTTCCTCCCTTCATCCCTGCCCTGTGATTCCACCAGCTGCTCCAGTGCTTCCTCGGGGATGTGTTGGAGCTGCCCCCGGGCCAGCTCTGGCGCTGGGCACGGGAGGCTGCTCCCTTTTATAGTGCCCCGGGGCATTGTGACCTCAGCGTTGCCGGGTGCTGGCATTGTGACGTGGGGGTGACAGAGCCCCCATGTGCAGCCCCGCCCATCCCCCCTCTGCCCAGCACCCTTTGGAGGAAGCCCTTGAGCCGCTGGCCCCCAATCACTCTCTGTACCTACAAGACAGGGGAGTAATCAACCTAACCATGGCCCTCTTTTGCAAAAATAGAGTCTGGATTTGTTGTCTGTCCAGCCTTATTTCATCTTCTCTCCTCTCCTCTCCTCTATTCTCCTCTCCTCTCCTCGCCTCGCCTCGCCTCGCCTCGCCTCGCCTCACTTCTCCTCTCTCCACTTTTTCCCTTTTCTTCTCTCCCCATAGTGAGTCTAATAACAAAAAGAATATTTGCCTGAAAGGACAGTGGAATTTCAGCTCCAAAACCACTTTCAAGGACACATAACACAATGGATACATCTGTTTCACTTTTTAATTTATTTTATTTCATTTTATTTAGTCTTATATTTTTTTTAGTTTTGTTTTCCTTTGATGCCCTCTCCTCTCTTCTCCTTTCTTCTCCTTCTTCTGTGGTCTTGCCTTGCCTTGCCTTTGCCTTGCCTTGCCTTGCCTTGCCTTGCCTTGCCTTGCCTTGCCTTGCCTTGCCTTGCCTTGCCTTGCCTTGCCTTGCCTTGCCTTGCCTTGCCTTGCCTTGCCTTGCCTTGCCTTGCCTTGCCTTGCCTTGCCTTGCCTTGCCTTGCCTTGCCTTGCCTTGCCTTGCCTTGCCTTGCCTTGCCTTGCCTTGCCTTGCCTTTGCCTTGCCTTGCCTTGCCTTGCCTTTGCCTTGCCTTGCCTTGCCTTGCCTTGCCTTGCCTTGCCTTGCCTTGCCTTGCCTTGCCTTGCCTTGCCTTGCCTTGCCTTGCCTTGCCACACTCCTTTGCTCTTGCCACTGCAATCCGGTTGAGAAGGATTTCAAAGCATCCGACGAGTTTGGAAGGTGGTGGCTCTGTCAACAGGTTGTCTTGCAGCAGAGAACCTCCAGCAGCCTCATGCAAGGTCTTCCTCCCTTCATCCCTGCCCTGTGATTCCACCAGCTGCTCCAGTGCTTCCTCGGGGATGTGTTGGAGCTGCCCCCGGGCCAGCTCTGGCGCTGGGCACGGGAGGCTGCTCCCTTTTATAGTGCCCCGGGGCATTGTGACCTCAGCGTTGCCGGGTGCTGGCATTGTGACGTGGGGGTGACAGAGCCCCCATGTGCAGCCCCGCCCATCCCCCCTCTGCCCAGCACCCTTTGGAGGAAGCCCTTGAGCCGCTGGCCCCCAATCACTCTCTGTACCTACAAGACAGGGGAGTAATCAACCTAACCATGGCCCTTTTTTGCAAAAATAGAGTCTGGATTTGTTGTCTGTCCAGCCTTATTTCATCTTCTCTCCTCTCCTCTCCTCTATTCTCCTCTCCTCTCCTCGCCTCGCCTCGCCTCGCCTCGCCTCACTTCTCCTCTCTCCACTTTTTCCCTTTTCTTCTCTCCCCATAGTGAGTCTAATAACAAAAAGAATATTTGCCTGAAAGGACAGTGGAATTTCAGCTCCAAAACCACTTTCAAGGACACATAACACAATGGATACATCTGTTTCACTTTTTAATTTATTTTATTTCATTTTATTTAGTCTTATATTTTTTTTAGTTTTGTTTTCCTTTGTTGCCCTCTCCTCTCTTCTCCTTTCTTCTCCTTCTTCTGTGGTCTTGCCTTGCCTTGCCTTTGCCTTGCCTTGCCTTGCCTTGCCTTGCCTTGCCTTGCCTTGCCTTGCCTTGCCTTGCCTTGCCTTGCCTTGCCACACTCCTTTGCTCTTGCCACTGCAATCCGGTTGAGAAGGATTTCAAAGCATCCGACGAGTTTGGAAGGTGGTGGCTCTGTCAACAGGTTGTCTTGCAGCAGAGAACCTCCAGCAGCCTCATGCAAGGTCTTCCTCCCTTCATCCCTGCCCTGTGATTCCACCAGCTGCTCCAGTGCTTCCTCGGGGATGTGTTGGAGCTGCCCCCGGGCCAGCTCTGGCGCTGGGCACGGGAGGCTGCTCCCTTTTATAGTGCCCCGGGGCATTGTGACCTCAGCGTTGCCGGGTGCTGGCATTGTGACGTGGGGGTGACAGAGCCCCCATGTGCAGCCCCGCCCATCCCCCCTCTGCCCAGCACCCTTTGGAGGAAGCCCTTGAGCCGCTGGCCCCCAATCACTCTCTGTACCTACAAGACAGGGGAGTAATCAACCTAACCATGGCCCTTTTTTGCAAAAATAGAGTCTGGATTTGTTGTCTGTCCAGCCTTATTTCATCTTCTCTCCTCTCCTCTCCTCTATTCTCCTCTCCTCGCCTCGCCTCGCCTCGCCTCGCCTCACTTCTCCTCTCTCCACTTTTTCCCTTTTCTTCTCTCCCCATAGTGAGTCTAATAACAAAAAGAATATTTGCCTGAAAGGACAGTGGAATTTCAGCTCCAAAACCACTTTCAAGGACACATAACACAATGGATACATCTGTTTCACTTTTTAATTTATTTTATTTCATTTTATTTAGTCTTATATTTTTTTTAGTTTTGTTTTCCTTTGTTGCCCTCTCCTCTCTTCTCCTTTCTTCTCCTTCTTCTGTGGTCTTGCCTTGCCTTGCCTTTGCCTTGCCTTGCCTTGCCTTGCCTTGCCTTGCCTTGCCTTGCCTTGCCTTGCCTTGCCTTGCCTTGCCTTGCCTTGCCTTGCCTTGCCACACTCCTTTGCTCTTGCCACTGCAATCCGGTTGAGAAGGATTTCAAAGCATCCGACGAGTTTGGAAGGTGGTGGCTCTGTCAACAGGTTGTCTTGCAGCAGAGAACCTCCAGCAGCCTCATGCAAGGTCTTCCTCCCTTCATCCCTGCCCTGTGATTCCACCAGCTGCTCCAGTGCTTCCTCGGGGATGTGTTGGAGCTGCCCCCGGGCCAGCTCTGGCGCTGGGCACGGGAGGCTGCTCCCTTTTATAGTGCCCCGGGGCATTGTGACCTCAGCGTTGCCGGGTGCTGGCATTGTGACGTGGGGGTGACAGAGCCCCCATGTGCAGCCCCGCCCATCCCCCCTCTGCCCAGCACCCTTTGGAGGAAGCCCTTGAGCCGCTGGCCCCCAATCACTCTCTGTACCTACAAGACAGGGGAGTAATCAACCTAACCATGGCCCTCTTTTGCAAAAATAGAGTCTGGATTTGTTGTCTGTCCAGCCTTATTTCATCTTCTCTCCTCTCCTCTCCTCTATTCTCCTCTCCTCTCCTCGCCTCGCCTCGCCTCGCCTCGCCTCGCCTCACTTCTCCTCTCTCCACTTTTTCCCTTTTCTTCTCTCCCCATAGTGAGTCTAATAACAAAAAGAATATTTGCCTGAAAGGACAGTGGAATTTCAGCTCCAAAACCACTTTCAAGGACACATAACACAATGGATACATCTGTTTCACTTTTTAATTTATTTTATTTCATTTTATTTAGTCTTATATTTTTTTTAGTTTTGTTTTCCTTTGTTGCCCTCTCCTCTCTTCTCCTTTCTTCTCCTTCTTCTGTGGTCTTGCCTTGCCTTGCCTTTGCCTTGCCTTGCCTTGCCTTGCCTTGCCTTGCCTTGCCTTGCCTTGCCTTGCCTTGCCTTGCCTTGCCTTGCCTTGCCTTGCCTTGCCTTGCCTTGCCTTGCCTTGCCTTGCCTTGCCTTGCCTTGCCTTGCCTTGCCTTGCCTTGCCTTGCCTTGCCTTGCCTTGCCTTGCCTTGCCTTGCCACACTCCTTTGCTCTTGCCACTGCAATCCGGTTGAGAAGGATTTCAAAGCATCCGACGAGTTTGGAAGGTGGTGGCTCTGTCAACAGGTTGTCTTGCAGCAGAGAACCTCCAGCAGCCTCATGCAAGGTCTTCCTCCCTTCATCCCTGCCCTGTGATTCCACCAGCTGCTCCAGTGCTTCCTCGGGGATGTGTTGGAGCTGCCCCCGGGCCAGCTCTGGCGCTGGGCACGGGAGGCTGCTCCCTTTTATAGTGCCCCGGGGCATTGTGACCTCAGCGTTGCCGGGTGCTGGCATTGTGACGTGGGGGTGACAGAGCCCCCATGTGCAGCCCCGCCCATCCCCCCTCTGCCCAGCACCCTTTGGAGGAAGCCCTTGAGCCGCTGGCCCCCAATCACTCTCTGTACCTACAAGACAGGGGAGTAATCAACCTAACCATGGCCCTCTTTTGCAAAAATAGAGTCTGGATTTGTTGTCTGTCCAGCCTTATTTCATCTTCTCTCCTCTCCTCTCCTCTATTCTCCTCTCCTCTCCTCGCCTCGCCTCGCCTCGCCTCGCCTCGCCTCACTTCTCCTCTCTCCACTTTTTCCCTTTTCTTCTCTCCCCATAGTGAGTCTAATAACAAAAAGAATATTTGCCTGAAAGGACAGTGGAATTTCAGCTCCAAAACCACTTTCAAGGACACATAACACAATGGATACATCTGTTTCACTTTTTAATTTATTTTATTTCATTTTATTTAGTCTTATATTTTTTTTAGTTTTGTTTTCCTTTGTTGCCCTCTCCTCTCTTCTCCTTTCTTCTCCTTCTTCTGTGGTCTTGCCTTGCCTTGCCTTTGCCTTGCCTTGCCTTGCCTTGCCTTGCCTTGCCTTGCCTTGCCTTGCCTTGCCTTGCCTTGCCTTGCCTTGCCTTGCCTTGCCTTGCCTTGCCTTGCCTTGCCTTGCCTTGCCTTGCCTTGCCTTGCCTTGCCTTGCCTTGCCTTGCCTTGCCTTGCCTTGCCTTGCCTTGCCTTGCCTTGCCACACTCCTTTGCTCTTGCCACTGCAATCCGGTTGAGAAGGATTTCAAAGCATCCGACGAGTTTGGAAGGTGGTGGCTCTGTCAACAGGTTGTCTTGCAGCAGAGAACCTCCAGCAGCCTCATGCAAGGTCTTCCTCCCTTCATCCCTGCCCTGTGATTCCACCAGCTGCTCCAGTGCTTCCTCGGGGATGTGTTGGAGCTGCCCCCGGGCCAGCTCTGGCGCTGGGCACGGGAGGCTGCTCCCTTTTATAGTGCCCCGGGGCATTGTGACCTCAGCGTTGCCGGGTGCTGGCATTGTGACGTGGGGGTGACAGAGCCCCCATGTGCAGCCCCGCCCATCCCCCCTCTGCCCAGCACCCTTTGGAGGAAGCCCTTGAGCCGCTGGCCCCCAATCACTCTCTGTACCTACAAGACAGGGGAGTAATCAACCTAACCATGGCCCTTTTTTGCAAAAATAGAGTCTGGATTTGTTGTCTGTCCAGCCTTATTTCATCTTCTCTCCTCTCCTCTCCTCTATTCTCCTCTCCTCTCCTCGCCTCGCCTCGCCTCGCCTCGCCTCACTTCTCCTCTCTCCACTTTTTCCCTTTTCTTCTCTCCCCATAGTGAGTCTAATAACAAAAAGAATATTTGCCTGAAAGGACAGTGGAATTTCAGCTCCAAAACCACTTTCAAGGACACATAACACAATGGATACATCTGTTTCACTTTTTAATTTATTTTATTTCATTTTATTTAGTCTTATATTTTTTTTAGTTTTGTTTTCCTTTGTTGCCCTCTCCTCTCTTCTCCTTTCTTCTCCTTCTTCTGTGGTCTTGCCTTGCCTTGCCTTTGCCTTGCCTTGCCTTGCCTTGCCTTGCCTTGCCTTGCCTTGCCTTGCCTTGCCTTGCCTTGCCTTGCCTTGCCTTGCCTTGCCTTGCCACACTCCTTTGCTCTTGCCACTGCAATCCGGTTGAGAAGGATTTCAAAGCATCCGACGAGTTTGGAAGGTGGTGGCTCTGTCAACAGGTTGTCTTGCAGCAGAGAACCTCCAGCAGCCTCATGCAAGGTCTTCCTCCCTTCATCCCTGCCCTGTGATTCCACCAGCTGCTCCAGTGCTTCCTCGGGGATGTGTTGGAGCTGCCCCCGGGCCAGCTCTGGCGCTGGGCACGGGAGGCTGCTCCCTTTTATAGTGCCCCGGGGCATTGTGACCTCAGCGTTGCCGGGTGCTGGCATTGTGACGTGGGGGTGACAGAGCCCCCATGTGCAGCCCCGCCCATCCCCCCTCTGCCCAGCACCCTTTGGAGGAAGCCCTTGAGCCGCTGGCCCCCAATCACTCTCTGTACCTACAAGACAGGGGAGTAATCAACCTAACCATGGCCCTCTTTTGCAAAAATAGAGTCTGGATTTGTTGTCTGTCCAGCCTTATTTCATCTTCTCTCCTCTCCTCTCCTCTATTCTCCTCTCCTCTCCTCGCCTCGCCTCGCCTCGCCTCGCCTCGCCTCACTTCTCCTCTCTCCACTTTTTCCCTTTTCTTCTCTCCCCATAGTGAGTCTAATAACAAAAAGAATATTTGCCTGAAAGGACAGTGGAATTTCAGCTCCAAAACCACTTTCAAGGACACATAACACAATGGATACATCTGTTTCACTTTTTAATTTATTTTATTTCATTTTATTTAGTCTTATATTTTTTTTAGTTTTGTTTTCCTTTGTTGCCCTCTCCTCTCTTCTCCTTTCTTCTCCTTCTTCTGTGGTCTTGCCTTGCCTTGCCTTTGCCTTGCCTTGCCTTGCCTTGCCTTGCCTTGCCTTGCCTTGCCTTGCCTTGCCTTGCCACACTCCTTTGCTCTTGCCACTGCAATCCGGTTGAGAAGGATTTCAAAGCATCCGACGAGTTTGGAAGGTGGTGGCTCTGTCAACAGGTTGTCTTGCAGCAGAGAACCTCCAGCAGCCTCATGCAAGGTCTTCCTCCCTTCATCCCTGCCCTGTGATTCCACCAGCTGCTCCAGTGCTTCCTCGGGGATGTGTTGGAGCTGCCCCCGGGCCAGCTCTGGCGCTGGGCACGGGAGGCTGCTCCCTTTTATAGTGCCCCGGGGCATTGTGACCTCAGCGTTGCCGGGTGCTGGCATTGTGACGTGGGGGTGACAGAGCCCCCATGTGCAGCCCCGCCCATCCCCCCTCTGCCCAGCACCCTTTGGAGGAAGCCCTTGAGCCGCTGGCCCCCAATCACTCTCTGTACCTACAAGACAGGGGAGTAATCAACCTAACCATGGCCCTTTTTTGCAAAAATAGAGTCTGGATTTGTTGTCTGTCCAGCCTTATTTCATCTTCTCTCCTCTCCTCTCCTCTATTCTCCTCTCCTCTCCTCGCCTCGCCTCGCCTCGCCTCGCCTCACTTCTCCTCTCTCCACTTTTTCCCTTTTCTTCTCTCCCCATAGTGAGTCTAATAACAAAAAGAATATTTGCCTGAAAGGACAGTGGAATTTCAGCTCCAAAACCACTTTCAAGGACACATAACACAATGGATACATCTGTTTCACTTTTTAATTTATTTTATTTCATTTTATTTAGTCTTATATTTTTTTTAGTTTTGTTTTCCTTTGTTGCCCTCTCCTCTCTTCTCCTTTCTTCTCCTTCTTCTGTGGTCTTGCCTTGCCTTGCCTTTGCCTTGCCTTGCCTTGCCTTGCCTTGCCTTGCCTTGCCTTGCCTTGCCTTGCCTTGCCTTGCCTTGCCTTGCCTTGCCTTGCCTTGCCTTGCCACACTCCTTTGCTCTTGCCACTGCAATCCGGTTGAGAAGGATTTCAAAGCATCCGACGAGTTTGGAAGGTGGTGGCTCTGTCAACAGGTTGTCTTGCAGCAGAGAACCTCCAGCAGCCTCATGCAAGGTCTTCCTCCCTTCATCCCTGCCCTGTGATTCCACCAGCTGCTCCAGTGCTTCCTCGGGGATGTGTTGGAGCTGCCCCCGGGCCAGCTCTGGCGCTGGGCACGGGAGGCTGCTCCCTTTTATAGTGCCCCGGGGCATTGTGACCTCAGCGTTGCCGGGTGCTGGCATTGTGACGTGGGGGTGACAGAGCCCCCATGTGCAGCCCCGCCCATCCCCCCTCTGCCCAGCACCCTTTGGAGGAAGCCCTTGAGCCGCTGGCCCCCAATCACTCTCTGTACCTACAAGACAGGGGAGTAATCAACCTAACCATGGCCCTTTTTTGCAAAAATAGAGTCTGGATTTGTTGTCTGTCCAGCCTTATTTCATCTTCTCTCCTCTCCTCTCCTCTATTCTCCTCTCCTCTCCTCGCCTCGCCTCGCCTCGCCTCGCCTCACTTCTCCTCTCTCCACTTTTTCCCTTTTCTTCTCTCCCCATAGTGAGTCTAATAACAAAAAGAATATTTGCCTGAAAGGACAGTGGAATTTCAGCTCCAAAACCACTTTCAAGGACACATAACACAATGGATACATCTGTTTCACTTTTTAATTTATTTTATTTCATTTTATTTAGTCTTATATTTTTTTTAGTTTTGTTTTCCTTTGTTGCCCTCTCCTCTCTTCTCCTTTCTTCTCCTTCTTCTGTGGTCTTGCCTTGCCTTGCCTTTGCCTTGCCTTGCCTTGCCTTGCCTTGCCTTGCCTTGCCTTGCCTTGCCTTGCCTTGCCTTGCCTTGCCTTGCCACACTCCTTTGCTCTTGCCACTGCAATCCGGTTGAGAAGGATTTCAAAGCATCCGACGAGTTTGGAAGGTGGTGGCTCTGTCAACAGGTTGTCTTGCAGCAGAGAACCTCCAGCAGCCTCATGCAAGGTCTTCCTCCCTTCATCCCTGCCCTGTGATTCCACCAGCTGCTCCAGTGCTTCCTCGGGGATGTGTTGGAGCTGCCCCCGGGCCAGCTCTGGCGCTGGGCACGGGAGGCTGCTCCCTTTTATAGTGCCCCGGGGCATTGTGACCTCAGCGTTGCCGGGTGCTGGCATTGTGACGTGGGGGTGACAGAGCCCCCATGTGCAGCCCCGCCCATCCCCCCTCTGCCCAGCACCCTTTGGAGGAAGCCCTTGAGCCGCTGGCCCCCAATCACTCTCTGTACCTACAAGACAGGGGAGTAATCAACCTAACCATGGCCCTTTTTTGCAAAAATAGAGTCTGGATTTGTTGTCTGTCCAGCCTTATTTCATCTTCTCTCCTCTCCTCTCCTCTATTCTCCTCTCCTCTCCTCGCCTCGCCTCGCCTCGCCTCGCCTCGCCTCACTTCTCCTCTCTCCACTTTTTCCCTTTTCTTCTCTCCCCATAGTGAGTCTAATAACAAAAAGAATATTTGCCTGAAAGGACAGTGGAATTTCAGCTCCAAAACCACTTTCAAGGACACATAACACAATGGATACATCTGTTTCACTTTTTAATTTATTTTATTTCATTTTATTTAGTCTTATATTTTTTTTAGTTTTGTTTTCCTTTGTTGCCCTCTCCTCTCTTCTCCTTTCTTCTCCTTCTTCTGTGGTCTTGCCTTGCCTTGCCTTTGCCTTGCCTTGCCTTGCCTTGCCTTGCCTTGCCTTGCCTTGCCTTGCCTTGCCTTGCCTTGCCTTGCCTTGCCTTGCCTTGCCTTGCCTTGCCTTGCCTTGCCTTGCCTTGCCTCGCCTTGCCTTTGCCTCGCCTCGCCTCGCCTCGCCTCGCCTCGCCTCGCCTCGCCTCGCCTCGCCTCGCCTCGCCTCGCCTCGCCTCGCCTCGCCTCGCCTCGCCTTGCCTTGCCTTGCCTTGCCTTGCCTTGCCTTGCCACACTCCTTTGCTCTTGCCACTGCAATCCGGTTGAGAAGGATTTCAAAGCATCCGACGAGTTTGGAAGGTGGTGGCTCTGTCAACAGGTTGTCTTGCAGCAGAGAACCTCCAGCAGCCTCATGCAAGGTCTTCCTCCCTTCATCCCTGCCCTGTGATTCCACCAGCTGCTCCAGTGCTTCCTCGGGGATGTGTTGGAGCTGCCCCCGGGCCAGCTCTGGCGCTGGGCACGGGAGGCTGCTCCCTTTTATAGTGCCCCGGGGCATTGTGACCTCAGCGTTGCCGGGTGCTGGCATTGTGACGTGGGGGTGACAGAGCCCCCATGTGCAGCCCCGCCCTTCCCCCCTCTGCCCAGCACCCTTTGGAGGAAGCCCTTGAGCCGCTGGCCCCCAATCACTCTCTGTACCTACAAGACAGGGGAGTAATCAACCTAACCATGGCCCTCTTTTGCAAAAATAGAGTCTGGATTTGTTGTCTGTCCAGCCTTATTTCATCTTCTCTCCTCTCCTCTCCTCTATTCTCCTCTCCTCTCCTCGCCTCGCCTCGCCTCGCCTCGCCTCACTTCTCCTCTCTCCACTTTTTCCCTTTTCTTCTCTCCCCATAGTGAGTCTAATAACAAAAAGAATATTTGCCTGAAAGGACAGTGGAATTTCAGCTCCAAAACCACTTTCAAGGACACATAACACAATGGATACATCTGTTTCACTTTTTAATTTATTTTATTTCATTTTATTTAGTCTTATATTTTTTTTAGTTTTGTTTTCCTTTGTTGCCCTCTCCTCTCTTCTCCTTTCTTCTCCTTCTTCTGTGGTCTTGCCTTGCCTTGCCTTTGCCTTGCCTTGCCTTGCCTTGCCTTGCCTTGCCTTGCCTTGCCTTGCCTTGCCTTGCCTTGCCTTGCCTTGCCTTGCCTTGCCTTGCCTTGCCTTGCCTTGCCTTGCCACACTCCTTTGCTCTTGCCACTGCAATCCGGTTGAGAAGGATTTCAAAGCATCCGACGAGTTTGGAAGGTGGTGGCTCTGTCAACAGGTTGTCTTGCAGCAGAGAACCTCCAGCAGCCTCATGCAAGGTCTTCCTCCCTTCATCCCTGCCCTGTGATTCCACCAGCTGCTCCAGTGCTTCCTCGGGGATGTGTTGGAGCTGCCCCCGGGCCAGCTCTGGCGCTGGGCACGGGAGGCTGCTCCCTTTTATAGTGCCCCGGGGCATTGTGACCTCAGCGTTGCCGGGTGCTGGCATTGTGACGTGGGGGTGACAGAGCCCCCATGTGCAGCCCCGCCCATCCCCCCTCTGCCCAGCACCCTTTGGAGGAAGCCCTTGAGCCGCTGGCCCCCAATCACTCTCTGTACCTACAAGACAGGGGAGTAATCAACCTAACCATGGCCCTTCTTTGCAAAAATAGAGTCTGGATTTGTTGTCTGTCCAGCCTTATTTCATCTTCTCTCCTCTCCTCTCCTCTATTCTCCTCTCCTCTCCTCGCCTCGCCTCGCCTCGCCTCGCCTCACTTCTCCTCTCTCCACTTTTTCCCTTTTCTTCTCTCCCCATAGTGAGTCTAATAACAAAAAGAATATTTGCCTGAAAGGACAGTGGAATTTCAGCTCCAAAACCACTTTCAAGGACACATAACACAATGGATACATCTGTTTCACTTTTTAATTTATTTTATTTCATTTTATTTAGTCTTATATTTTTTTTAGTTTTGTTTTCCTTTGTTGCCCTCTCCTCTCTTCTCCTTTCTTCTCCTTCTTCTGTGGTCTTGCCTTGCCTTGCCTTTGCCTTGCCTTGCCTTGCCTTGCCTTGCCTTGCCTTGCCTTGCCTTGCCTTGCCTTGCCTTGCCTTGCCTTGCCACACTCCTTTGCTCTTGCCACTGCAATCCGGTTGAGAAGGATTTCAAAGCATCCGACGAGTTTGGAAGGTGGTGGCTCTGTCAACAGGTTGTCTTGCAGCAGAGAACCTCCAGCAGCCTCATGCAAGGTCTTCCTCCCTTCATCCCTGCCCTGTGATTCCACCAGCTGCTCCAGTGCTTCCTCGGGGATGTGTTGGAGCTGCCCCCGGGCCAGCTCTGGCGCTGGGCACGGGAGGCTGCTCCCTTTTATAGTGCCCCGGGGCATTGTGACCTCAGCGTTGCCGGGTGCTGGCATTGTGACGTGGGGGTGACAGAGCCCCCATGTGCAGCCCCGCCCATCCCCCCTCTGCCCAGCACCCTTTGGAGGAAGCCCTTGAGCCGCTGGCCCCCAATCACTCTCTGTACCTACAAGACAGGGGAGTAATCAACCTAACCATGGCCCTCTTTTGCAAAAATAGAGTCTGGATTTGTTGTCTGTCCAGCCTTATTTCATCTTCTCTCCTCTCCTCTCCTCTATTCTCCTCTCCTCTCCTCGCCTCGCCTCGCCTCGCCTCGCCTCACTTCTCCTCTCTCCACTTTTTCCCTTTTCTTCTCTCCCCATAGTGAGTCTAATAACAAAAAGAATATTTGCCTGAAAGGACAGTGGAATTTCAGCTCCAAAACCACTTTCAAGGACACATAACACAATGGATACATCTGTTTCACTTTTTAATTTATTTTATTTCATTTTATTTAGTCTTATATTTTTTTTAGTTTTGTTTTCCTTTGTTGCCCTCTCCTCTCTTCTCCTTTCTTCTCCTTCTTCTGTGGTCTTGCCTTGCCTTGCCTTTGCCTTGCCTTGCCTTGCCTTGCCTTGCCTTGCCTTGCCTTGCCTTGCCTTGCCTTGCCTTGCCTTGCCTTGCCTTGCCTTGCCTTGCCACACTCCTTTGCTCTTGCCACTGCAATCCGGTTGAGAAGGATTTCAAAGCATCCGACGAGTTTGGAAGGTGGTGGCTCTGTCAACAGGTTGTCTTGCAGCAGAGAACCTCCAGCAGCCTCATGCAAGGTCTTCCTCCCTTCATCCCTGCCCTGTGATTCCACCAGCTGCTCCAGTGCTTCCTCGGGGATGTGTTGGAGCTGCCCCCGGGCCAGCTCTGGCGCTGGGCACGGGAGGCTGCTCCCTTTTATAGTGCCCCGGGGCATTGTGACCTCAGCGTTGCCGGGTGCTGGCATTGTGACGTGGGGGTGACAGAGCCCCCATGTGCAGCCCCGCCCATCCCCCCTCTGCCCAGCACCCTTTGGAGGAAGCCCTTGAGCCGCTGGCCCCCAATCACTCTCTGTACCTACAAGACAGGGGAGTAATCAACCTAACCATGGCCCTTTTTTGCAAAAATAGAGTCTGGATTTGTTGTCTGTCCAGCCTTATTTCATCTTCTCTCCTCTCCTCTCCTCTATTCTCCTCTCCTCTCCTCGCCTCGCCTCGCCTCGCCTCGCCTCACTTCTCCTCTCTCCACTTTTTCCCTTTTCTTCTCTCCCCATAGTGAGTCTAATAACAAAAAGAATATTTGCCTGAAAGGACAGTGGAATTTCAGCTCCAAAACCACTTTCAAGGACACATAACACAATGGATACATCTGTTTCACTTTTTAATTTATTTTATTTCATTTTATTTAGTCTTATATTTTTTTTAGTTTTGTTTTCCTTTGTTGCCCTCTCCTCTCTTCTCCTTTCTTCTCCTTCTTCTGTGGTCTTGCCTTGCCTTGCCTTTGCCTTGCCTTGCCTTGCCTTGCCTTGCCTTGCCTTGCCTTGCCTTGCCTTGCCTTGCCTTGCCTTGCCTTGCCTTGCCTTGCCTTGCCTTGCCTTGCCACACTCCTTTGCTCTTGCCACTGCAATCCGGTTGAGAAGGATTTCAAAGCATCCGACGAGTTTGGAAGGTGGTGGCTCTGTCAACAGGTTGTCTTGCAGCAGAGAACCTCCAGCAGCCTCATGCAAGGTCTTCCTCCCTTCATCCCTGCCCTGTGATTCCACCAGCTGCTCCAGTGCTTCCTCGGGGATGTGTTGGAGCTGCCCCCGGGCCAGCTCTGGCGCTGGGCACGGGAGGCTGCTCCCTTTTATAGTGCCCCGGGGCATTGTGACCTCAGCGTTGCCGGGTGCTGGCATTGTGACGTGGGGGTGACAGAGCCCCCATGTGCAGCCCCGCCCATCCCCCCTCTGCCCAGCACCCTTTGGAGGAAGCCCTTGAGCCGCTGGCCCCCAATCACTCTCTGTACCTACAAGACAGGGGAGTAATCAACCTAACCATGGCCCTTTTTTGCAAAAATAGAGTCTGGATTTGTTGTCTGTCCAGCCTTATTTCATCTTCTCTCCTCTCCTCTCCTCTATTCTCCTCTCCTCTCCTCGCCTCGCCTCGCCTCGCCTCGCCTCACTTCTCCTCTCTCCACTTTTTCCCTTTTCTTCTCTCCCCATAGTGAGTCTAATAACAAAAAGAATATTTGCCTGAAAGGACAGTGGAATTTCAGCTCCAAAACCACTTTCAAGGACACATAACACAATGGATACATCTGTTTCACTTTTTAATTTATTTTATTTCATTTTATTTAGTCTTATATTTTTTTTAGTTTTGTTTTCCTTTGTTGCCCTCTCCTCTCTTCTCCTTTCTTCTCCTTCTTCTGTGGTCTTGCCTTGCCTTGCCTTTGCCTTGCCTTGCCTTGCCTTGCCTTGCCTTGCCTTGCCTTGCCTTGCCTTGCCTTGCCTTGCCTTGCCTTGCCTTGCCTTGCCACACTCCTTTGCTCTTGCCACTGCAATCCGGTTGAGAAGGATTTCAAAGCATCCGACGAGTTTGGAAGGTGGTGGCTCTGTCAACAGGTTGTCTTGCAGCAGAGAACCTCCAGCAGCCTCATGCAAGGTCTTCCTCCCTTCATCCCTGCCCTGTGATTCCACCAGCTGCTCCAGTGCTTCCTCGGGGATGTGTTGGAGCTGCCCCCGGGCCAGCTCTGGCGCTGGGCACGGGAGGCTGCTCCCTTTTATAGTGCCCCGGGGCATTGTGACCTCAGCGTTGCCGGGTGCTGGCATTGTGACGTGGGGGTGACAGAGCCCCCATGTGCAGCCCCGCCCATCCCCCCTCTGCCCAGCACCCTTTGGAGGAAGCCCTTGAGCCGCTGGCCCCCAATCACTCTCTGTACCTACAAGACAGGGGAGTAATCAACCTAACCATGGCCCTTTTTTGCAAAAATAGAGTCTGGATTTGTTGTCTGTCCAGCCTTATTTCATCTTCTCTCCTCTCCTCTCCTCTATTCTCCTCTCCTCTCCTCGCCTCGCCTCGCCTCGCCTCGCCTCGCCTCACTTCTCCTCTCTCCACTTTTTCCCTTTTCTTCTCTCCCCATAGTGAGTCTAATAACAAAAAGAATATTTGCCTGAAAGGACAGTGGAATTTCAGCTCCAAAACCACTTTCAAGGACACATAACACAATGGATACATCTGTTTCACTTTTTAATTTATTTTATTTCATTTTATTTAGTCTTATATTTTTTTTAGTTTTGTTTTCCTTTGTTGCCCTCTCCTCTCTTCTCCTTTCTTCTCCTTCTTCTGTGGTCTTGCCTTGCCTTGCCTTTGCCTTGCCTTGCCTTGCCTTGCCTTGCCTTGCCTTGCCTTGCCTTGCCTTGCCTTGCCTTGCCTTGCCTTGCCTTGCCTTGCCTTGCCTTGCCTTGCCTTGCCTTGCCTTGCCTTGCCTTGCCTTGCCTTGCCTCGCCTTGCCTCGCCTTGCCTCGCCTTGCCTTTGCCTCGCCTCGCCTCGCCTCGCCTCGCCTCGCCTCGCCTCGCCTCGCCTCGCCTCGCCTCGCCTCGCCTCGCCTCGCCTCGCCTCGCCTCGCCTCGCCTCGCCTCGCCTCGCCTTGCCTTGCCTTGCCTTGCCTTGCCACACTCCTTTGCTCTTGCCACTGCAATCCGGTTGAGAAGGATTTCAAAGCATCCGACGAGTTTGGAAGGTGGTGGCTCTGTCAACAGGTTGTCTTGCAGCAGAGAACCTCCAGCAGCCTCATGCAAGGTCTTCCTCCCTTCATCCCTGCCCTGTGATTCCACCAGCTGCTCCAGTGCTTCCTCGGGGATGTGTTGGAGCTGCCCCCGGGCCAGCTCTGGCGCTGGGCACGGGAGGCTGCTCCCTTTTATAGTGCCCCGGGGCATTGTGACCTCAGCGTTGCCGGGTGCTGGCATTGTGACGTGGGGGTGACAGAGCCCCCATGTGCAGCCCCGCCCATCCCCCCTCTGCCCAGCACCCTTTGGAGGAAGCCCTTGAGCCGCTGGCCCCCAATCACTCTCTGTACCTACAAGACAGGGGAGTAATCAACCTAACCATGGCCCTTTTTTGCAAAAATAGAGTCTGGATTTGTTGTCTGTCCAGCCTTATTTCATCTTCTCTCCTCTCCTCTCCTCTATTCTCCTCTCCTCTCCTCGCCTCGCCTCGCCTCGCCTCGCCTCACTTCTCCTCTCTCCACTTTTTCCCTTTTCTTCTCTCCCCATAGTGAGTCTAATAACAAAAAGAATATTTGCCTGAAAGGACAGTGGAATTTCAGCTCCAAAACCACTTTCAAGGACACATAACACAATGGATACATCTGTTTCACTTTTTAATTTATTTTATTTCATTTTATTTAGTCTTATATTTTTTTTAGTTTTGTTTTCCTTTGTTGCCCTCTCCTCTCTTCTCCTTTCTTCTCCTTCTTCTGCGGTCTTGCCTTGCCTTGCCTTTGCCTTGCCTTGCCTTGCCTTGCCTTGCCTTGCCTTGCCTTGCCTTGCCTTGCCTTGCCTTGCCTTGCCTTGCCTTGCCTTGCCTTGCCTTGCCTTGCCACACTCCTTTGCTCTTGCCACTGCAATCCGGTTGAGAAGGATTTCAAAGCATCCGACGAGTTTGGAAGGTGGTGGCTCTGTCAACAGGTTGTCTTGCAGCAGAGAACCTCCAGCAGCCTCATGCAAGGTCTTCCTCCCTTCATCCCTGCCCTGTGATTCCACCAGCTGCTCCAGTGCTTCCTCGGGGATGTGTTGGAGCTGCCCCCGGGCCAGCTCTGGCGCTGGGCACGGGAGGCTGCTCCCTTTTATAGTGCCCCGGGGCATTGTGACCTCAGCGTTGCCGGGTGCTGGCATTGTGACGTGGGGGTGACAGAGCCCCCATGTGCAGCCCCGCCCATCCCCCCTCTGCCCAGCACCCTTTGGAGGAAGCCCTTGAGCCGCTGGCCCCCAATCACTCTCTGTACCTACAAGACAGGGGAGTAATCAACCTAACCATGGCCCTCTTTTGCAAAAATAGAGTCTGGATTTGTTGTCTGTCCAGCCTTATTTCATCTTCTCTCCTCTCCTCTCCTCTATTCTCCTCTCCTCTCCTCGCCTCGCCTCGCCTCGCCTCGCCTCGCCTCACTTCTCCTCTCTCCACTTTTTCCCTTTTCTTCTCTCCCCATAGTGAGTCTAATAACAAAAAGAATATTTGCCTGAAAGGACAGTGGAATTTCAGCTCCAAAACCACTTTCAAGGACACATAACACAATGGATACATCTGTTTCACTTTTTAATTTATTTTATTTCATTTTATTTAGTCTTATATTTTTTTTAGTTTTGTTTTCCTTTGTTGCCCTCTCCTCTCTTCTCCTTTCTTCTCCTTCTTCTGTGGTCTTGCCTTGCCTTGCCTTTGCCTTGCCTTGCCTTGCCTTGCCTTGCCTTGCCTTGCCTTGCCTTGCCTTGCCTTGCCTTGCCTTGCCTTGCCTTGCCACACTCCTTTGCTCTTGCCACTGCAATCCGGTTGAGAAGGATTTCAAAGCATCCGACGAGTTTGGAAGGTGGTGGCTCTGTCAACAGGTTGTCTTGCAGCAGAGAACCTCCAGCAGCCTCATGCAAGGTCTTCCTCCCTTCATCCCTGCCCTGTGATTCCACCAGCTGCTCCAGTGCTTCCTCGCGGATGTGTTGGAGCTGCCCCCGGGCCAGCTCTGGCGCTGGGCACGGGAGGCTGCTCCCTTTTATAGTGCCCCGGGGCATTGTGACCTCAGCGTTGCCGGGTGCTGGCATTGTGACGTGGGGGTGACAGAGCCCCCATGTGCAGCCCCGCCCATCCCCCCTCTGCCCAGCACCCTTTGGAGGAAGCCCTTGAGCCGCTGGCCCCCAATCACTCTCTGTACCTACAAGACAGGGGAGTAATCAACCTAACCATGGCCCTTCTTTGCAAAAATAGAGTCTGGATTTGTTGTCTGTCCAGCCTTATTTCATCTTCTCTCCTCTCCTCTCCTCTATTCTCCTCTCCTCTCCTCGCCTCGCCTCGCCTCGCCTCGCCTCACTTCTCCTCTCTCCACTTTTTCCCTTTTCTTCTCTCCCCATAGTGAGTCTAATAACAAAAAGAATATTTGCCTGAAAGGACAGTGGAATTTCAGCTCCAAAACCACTTTCAAGGACACATAACACAATGGATACATCTGTTTCACTTTTTAATTTATTTTATTTCATTTTATTTAGTCTTATATTTTTTTTAGTTTTGTTTTCCTTTGTTGCCCTCTCCTCTCTTCTCCTTTCTTCTCCTTCTTCTGTGGTCTTGCCTTGCCTTGCCTTTGCCTTGCCTTGCCTTGCCTTGCCTTGCCTTGCCTTGCCTTGCCTTGCCTTGCCTTGCCTTGCCTTGCCTTGCCTTGCCTTGCCTTGCCTTGCCTTGCCTTGCCTTGCCTTGCCTTGCCTTGCCTTGCCTTGCCTTGCCTTGCCTTGCCTTGCCACACTCCTTTGCTCTTGCCACTGCAATCCGGTTGAGAAGGATTTCAAAGCATCCGACGAGTTTGGAAGGTGGTGGCTCTGTCAACAGGTTGTCTTGCAGCAGAGAACCTCCAGCAGCCTCATGCAAGGTCTTCCTCCCTTCATCCCTGCCCTGTGATTCCACCAGCTGCTCCAGTGCTTCCTCGGGGATGTGTTGGAGCTGCCCCCGGGCCAGCTCTGGCGCTGGGCACGGGAGGCTGCTCCCTTTTATAGTGCCCCGGGGCATTGTGACCTCAGCGTTGCCGGGTGCTGGCATTGTGACGTGGGGGTGACAGAGCCCCCATGTGCAGCCCCGCCCATCCCCCCTCTGCCCAGCACCCTTTGGAGGAAGCCCTTGAGCCGCTGGCCCCCAATCACTCTCTGTACCTACAAGACAGGGGAGTAATCAACCTAACCATGGCCCTTTTTTGCAAAAATAGAGTCTGGATTTGTTGTCTGTCCAGCCTTATTTCATCTTCTCTCCTCTCCTCTCCTCTATTCTCCTCTCCTCTCCTCGCCTCGCCTCGCCTCGCCTCGCCTCGCCTCGCCTCACTTCTCCTCTCTCCACTTTTTCCCTTTTCTTCTCTCCCCATAGTGAGTCTAATAACAAAAAGAATATTTGCCTGAAAGGACAGTGGAATTTCAGCTCCAAAACCACTTTCAAGGACACATAACACAATGGATACATCTGTTTCACTTTTTAATTTATTTTATTTCATTTTATTTAGTCTTATATTTTTTTTAGTTTTGTTTTCCTTTGTTGCCCTCTCCTCTCTTCTCCTTTCTTCTCCTTCTTCTGTGGTCTTGCCTTGCCTTGCCTTTGCCTTGCCTTGCCTTGCCTTGCCTTGCCTTGCCTTGCCTTGCCTTGCCTTGCCTTGCCTTGCCTTGCCTTGCCTTGCCTTGCCTTGCCTTGCCTTGCCTTGCCTTGCCTTGCCTTGCCTTGCCTTGCCTTTGCCTCGCCTCGCCTCGCCTCGCCTCGCCTCGCCTCGCCTCGCCTCGCCTCGCCTCGCCTCGCCTCGCCTCGCCTCGCCTCGCCTCGCCTCGCCTCGCCTCGCCTTGCCTCGCCTTGCCTTGCCTTGCCTTGCCTTGCCTTGCCTTGCCACACTCCTTTGCTCTTGCCACTGCAATCCGGTTGAGAAGGATTTCAAAGCATCCGACGAGTTTGGAAGGTGGTGGCTCTGTCAACAGGTTGTCTTGCAGCAGAGAACCTCCAGCAGCCTCATGCAAGGTCTTCCTCCCTTCATCCCTGCCCTGTGATTCCACCAGCTGCTCCAGTGCTTCCTCGGGGATGTGTTGGAGCTGCCCCCGGGCCAGCTCTGGCGCTGGGCACGGGAGGCTGCTCCCTTTTATAGTGCCCCGGGGCATTGTGACCTCAGCGTTGCCGGGTGCTGGCATTGTGACGTGGGGGTGACAGAGCCCCCATGTGCAGCCCCGCCCATCCCCCCTCTGCCCAGCACCCTTTGGAGGAAGCCCTTGAGCCGCTGGCCCCCAATCACTCTCTGTACCTACAAGACAGGGGAGTAATCAACCTAACCATGGCCCTCTTTTGCAAAAATAGAGTCTGGATTTGTTGTCTGTCCAGCCTTATTTCATCTTCTCTCCTCTCCTCTCCTCTATTCTCCTCTCCTCTCCTCTCCTCGCCTCGCCTCGCCTCGCCTCGCCTCACTTCTCCTCTCTCCACTTTTTCCCTTTTCTTCTCTCCCCATAGTGAGTCTAATAACAAAAAGAATATTTGCCTGAAAGGACAGTGGAATTTCAGCTCCAAAACCACTTTCAAGGACACATAACACAATGGATACATCTGTTTCACTTTTTAATTTATTTTATTTCATTTTATTTAGTCTTATATTTTTTTTAGTTTTGTTTTCCTTTGTTGCCCTCTCCTCTCTTCTCCTTTCTTCTCCTTCTTCTGCGGTCTTGCCTTGCCTTGCCTTTGCCTTGCCTTGCCTTGCCTTGCCTTGCCTTGCCTTGCCTTGCCTTGCCTTGCCTTGCCTTGCCTTGCCACACTCCTTTGCTCTTGCCACTGCAATCCGGTTGAGAAGGATTTCAAAGCATCCGACGAGTTTGGAAGGTGGTGGCTCTGTCAACAGGTTGTCTTGCAGCAGAGAACCTCCAGCAGCCTCATGCAAGGTCTTCCTCCCTTCATCCCTGCCCTGTGATTCCACCAGCTGCTCCAGTGCTTCCTCGGGGATGTGTTGGAGCTGCCCCCGGGCCAGCTCTGGCGCTGGGCACGGGAGGCTGCTCCCTTTTATAGTGCCCCGGGGCATTGTGACCTCAGCGTTGCCGGGTGCTGGCATTGTGACGTGGGGGTGACAGAGCCCCCATGTGCAGCCCCGCCCATCCCCCCTCTGCCCAGCACCCTTTGGAGGAAGCCCTTGAGCCGCTGGCCCCCAATCACTCTCTGTACCTACAAGACAGGGGAGTAATCAACCTAACCATGGCCCTCTTTTGCAAAAATAGAGTCTGGATTTGTTGTCTGTCCAGCCTTATTTCATCTTCTCTCCTCTCCTCTCCTCTATTCTCCTCTCCTCTCCTCGCCTCGCCTCGCCTCGCCTCGCCTCGCCTCACTTCTCCTCTCTCCACTTTTTCCCTTTTCTTCTCTCCCCATAGTGAGTCTAATAACAAAAAGAATATTTGCCTGAAAGGACAGTGGAATTTCAGCTCCAAAACCACTTTCAAGGACACATAACACAATGGATACATCTGTTTCACTTTTTAATTTATTTTATTTCATTTTATTTAGTCTTATATTTTTTTTAGTTTTGTTTTCCTTTGTTGCCCTCTCCTCTCTTCTCCTTTCTTCTCCTTCTTCTGTGGTCTTGCCTTGCCTTGCCTTTGCCTTGCCTTGCCTTGCCTTGCCTTGCCTTGCCTTGCCTTGCCTTGCCTTGCCTTGCCTTGCCTTGCCTTGCCTTGCCTTGCCACACTCCTTTGCTCTTGCCACTGCAATCCGGTTGAGAAGGATTTCAAAGCATCCGACGAGTTTGGAAGGTGGTGGCTCTGTCAACAGGTTGTCTTGCAGCAGAGAACCTCCAGCAGCCTCATGCAAGGTCTTCCTCCCTTCATCCCTGCCCTGTGATTCCACCAGCTGCTCCAGTGCTTCCTCGCGGATGTGTTGGAGCTGCCCCCGGGCCAGCTCTGGCGCTGGGCACGGGAGGCTGCTCCCTTTTATAGTGCCCCGGGGCATTGTGACCTCAGCGTTGCCGGGTGCTGGCATTGTGACGTGGGGGTGACAGAGCCCCCATGTGCAGCCCCGCCCATCCCCCCTCTGCCCAGCACCCTTTGGAGGAAGCCCTTGAGCCGCTGGCCCCCAATCACTCTCTGTACCTACAAGACAGGGGAGTAATCAACCTAACCATGGCCCTTCTTTGCAAAAATAGAGTCTGGATTTGTTGTCTGTCCAGCCTTATTTCATCTTCTCTCCTCTCCTCTCCTCTATTCTCCTCTCCTCTCCTCGCCTCGCCTCGCCTCGCCTCGCCTCACTTCTCCTCTCTCCACTTTTTCCCTTTTCTTCTCTCCCCATAGTGAGTCTAATAACAAAAAGAATATTTGCCTGAAAGGACAGTGGAATTTCAGCTCCAAAACCACTTTCAAGGACACATAACACAATGGATACATCTGTTTCACTTTTTAATTTATTTTATTTCATTTTATTTAGTCTTATATTTTTTTTAGTTTTGTTTTCCTTTGTTGCCCTCTCCTCTCTTCTCCTTTCTTCTCCTTCTTCTGTGGTCTTGCCTTGCCTTGCCTTTGCCTTGCCTTGCCTTGCCTTGCCTTGCCTTGCCTTGCCTTGCCTTGCCTTGCCTTGCCTTGCCTTGCCTTGCCTTGCCTTGCCACACTCCTTTGCTCTTGCCACTGCAATCCGGTTGAGAAGGATTTCAAAGCATCCGACGAGTTTGGAAGGTGGTGGCTCTGTCAACAGGTTGTCTTGCAGCAGAGAACCTCCAGCAGCCTCATGCAAGGTCTTCCTCCCTTCATCCCTGCCCTGTGATTCCACCAGCTGCTCCAGTGCTTCCTCGGGGATGTGTTGGAGCTGCCCCCGGGCCAGCTCTGGCGCTGGGCACGGGAGGCTGCTCCCTTTTATAGTGCCCCGGGGCATTGTGACCTCAGCGTTGCCGGGTGCTGGCATTGTGACGTGGGGGTGACAGAGCCCCCATGTGCAGCCCCGCCCATCCCCCCTCTGCCCAGCACCCTTTGGAGGAAGCCCTTGAGCCGCTGGCCCCCAATCACTCTCTGTACCTACAAGACAGGGGAGTAATCAACCTAACCATGGCCCTCTTTTGCAAAAATAGAGTCTGGATTTGTTGTCTGTCCAGCCTTATTTCATCTTCTCTCCTCTCCTCTCCTCTATTCTCCTCTCCTCTCCTCGCCTCGCCTCGCCTCGCCTCGCCTCACTTCTCCTCTCTCCACTTTTTCCCTTTTCTTCTCTCCCCATAGTGAGTCTAATAACAAAAAGAATATTTGCCTGAAAGGACAGTGGAATTTCAGCTCCAAAACCACTTTCAAGGACACATAACACAATGGATACATCTGTTTCACTTTTTAATTTATTTTATTTCATTTTATTTAGTCTTATATTTTTTTTAGTTTTGTTTTCCTTTGTTGCCCTCTCCTCTCTTCTCCTTTCTTCTCCTTCTTCTGTGGTCTTGCCTTGCCTTGCCTTTGCCTTGCCTTGCCTTGCCTTGCCTTGCCTTGCCTTGCCTTGCCTTGCCTTGCCTTGCCTTGCCTTGCCTTGCCTTGCCTTGCCTTGCCTTGCCTTGCCACACTCCTTTGCTCTTGCCACTGCAATCCGGTTGAGAAGGATTTCAAAGCATCCGACGAGTTTGGAAGGTGGTGGCTCTGTCAACAGGTTGTCTTGCAGCAGAGAACCTCCAGCAGCCTCATGCAAGGTCTTCCTCCCTTCATCCCTGCCCTGTGATTCCACCAGCTGCTCCAGTGCTTCCTCGGGGATGTGTTGGAGCTGCCCCCGGGCCAGCTCTGGCGCTGGGCACGGGAGGCTGCTCCCTTTTATAGTGCCCCGGGGCATTGTGACCTCAGCGTTGCCGGGTGCTGGCATTGTGACGTGGGGGTGACAGAGCCCCCATGTGCAGCCCCGCCCATCCCCCCTCTGCCCAGCACCCTTTGGAGGAAGCCCTTGAGCCGCTGGCCCCCAATCACTCTCTGTACCTACAAGACAGGGGAGTAATCAACCTAACCATGGCCCTCTTTTGCAAAAATAGAGTCTGGATTTGCTGTCTGTCCAGCCTTATTTCATCTTCTCTCCTCTCCTCTCCTCTATTCTCCTCTCCTCTCCTCGCCTCGCCTCGCCTCGCCTCGCCTCGCCTCACTTCTCCTCTCTCCACTTTTTCCCTTTTCTTCTCTCCCCATAGTGAGTCTAATAACAAAAAGAATATTTGCCTGAAAGGACAGTGGAATTTCAGCTCCAAAACCACTTTCAAGGACACATAACACAATGGATACATCTGTTTCACTTTTTAATTTATTTTATTTCATTTTATTTAGTCTTATATTTTTTTTAGTTTTGTTTTGCTTTGTTGCCCTCTCCTCTCTTCTCCTTTCTTCTCCTTCTTCTGTGGTCTTGCCTTGCCTTGCCTTTGCCTTGCCTTGCCTTGCCTTGCCTTGCCTTGCCTTGCCTTGCCTTGCCTTGCCTTGCCTTGCCTTGCCTTGCCTTGCCTTGCCACACTCCTTTGCTCTTGCCACTGCAATCCGGTTGAGAAGGATTTCAAAGCATCCGACGAGTTTGGAAGGTGGTGGCTCTGTCAACAGGTTGTCTTGCAGCAGAGAACCTCCAGCAGCCTCATGCAAGGTCTTCCTCCCTTCATCCCTGCCCTGTGATTCCACCAGCTGCTCCAGTGCTTCCTCGGGGATGTGTTGGAGCTGCCCCCGGGCCAGCTCTGGCGCTGGGCACGGGAGGCTGCTCCCTTTTATAGTGCCCCGGGGCATTGTGACCTCAGCGTTGCCGGGTGCTGGCATTGTGACGTGGGGGTGACAGAGCCCCCATGTGCAGCCCCGCCCATCCCCCCTCTGCCCAGCACCCTTTGGAGGAAGCCCTTGAGCCGCTGGCCCCCAATCACTCTCTGTACCTACAAGACAGGGGAGTAATCAACCTAACCATGGCCCTCTTTTGCAAAAATAGAGTCTGGATTTGTTGTCTGTCCAGCCTTATTTCATCTTCTCTCCTCTCCTCTCCTCTATTCTCCTCTCCTCTCCTCGCCTCGCCTCGCCTCGCCTCACTTCTCCTCTCTCCACTTTTTCCCTTTTCTTCTCTCCCCATAGTGAGTCTAATAACAAAAAGAATATTTGCCTGAAAGGACAGTGGAATTTCAGCTCCAAAACCACTTTCAAGGACACATAACACAATGGATACATCTGTTTCACTTTTTAATTTATTTTATTTCATTTTATTTAGTCTTATATTTTTTTTAGTTTTGTTTTCCTTTGTTGCCCTCTCCTCTCTTCTCCTTTCTTCTCCTTCTTCTGTGGTCTTGCCTTGCCTTGCCTTTGCCTTGCCTTGCCTTGCCTTGCCTTGCCTTGCCTTGCCTTGCCTTGCCTTGCCTTGCCTTGCCTTGCCTTGCCTTGCCTTGCCACACTCCTTTGCTCTTGCCACTGCAATCCGGTTGAGAAGGATTTCAAAGCATCCGACGAGTTTGGAAGGTGGTGGCTCTGTCAACAGGTTGTCTTGCAGCAGAGAACCTCCAGCAGCCTCATGCAAGGTCTTCCTCCCTTCATCCCTGCCCTGTGATTCCACCAGCTGCTCCAGTGCTTCCTCGGGGATGTGTTGGAGCTGCCCCCGGGCCAGCTCTGGCGCTGGGCACGGGAGGCTGCTCCCTTTTATAGTGCCCCGGGGCATTGTGACCTCAGCGTTGCCGGGTGCTGGCATTGTGACGTGGGGGTGACAGAGCCCCCATGTGCAGCCCCGCCCATCCCCCCTCTGCCCAGCACCCTTTGGAGGAAGCCCTTGAGCCGCTGGCCCCCAATCACTCTCTGTACCTACAAGACAGGGGAGTAATCAACCTAACCATGGCCCTCTTTTGCAAAAATAGAGTCTGGATTTGTTGTCTGTCCAGCCTTATTTCATCTTCTCTCCTCTCCTCTCCTCTATTCTCCTCTCCTCTCCTCGCCTCGCCTCGCCTCGCCTCGCCTCGCCTCACTTCTCCTCTCTCCACTTTTTCCCTTTTCTTCTCTCCCCATAGTGAGTCTAATAACAAAAAGAATATTTGCCTGAAAGGACAGTGGAATTTCAGCTCCAAAACCACTTTCAAGGACACATAACACAATGGATACATCTGTTTCACTTTTTAATTTATTTTATTTCATTTTATTTAGTCTTATATTTTTTTTAGTTTTGTTTTCCTTTGTTGCCCTCTCCTCTCTTCTCCTTTCTTCTCCTTCTTCTGTGGTCTTGCCTTGCCTTGCCTTGCCTTGCCTTGCCTTGCCTTGCCTTGCCTTGCCTTGCCTTGCCTTGCCTTGCCTTGCCTTGCCTTGCCTTGCCTTGCCTTGCCTTGCCTTGCCTTGCCTTGCCTTGCCTTGCCTTGCCTTGCCTTGCCTTGCCTTGCCTTGCCTTGCCTTGCCTTGCCTTGCCTTGCCTTGCCTTGCCTTGCCTTGCCTTGCCTTGCCTTGCCTTGCCTTGCCTTGCCTTGCCTTGCCTTGCCTTGCCTTGCCTTGCCTTGCCTTGCCTTGCCTTGCCTTGCCTTGCCTTGCCTTGCCTTGCCTTGCCTTGCCTTGCCTTGCCTTGCCTTGCCTTGCCTTGCCTTGCCTTGCCTTGCCTTGCCTTGCCTTGCCTTGCCTTGCCTTGCCTTGCCTTGCCTTGCCTTGCCTTGCCTTGCCTTGCCTTGCCTTGCCTTGCCTTGCCTTGCCTTGCCTTGCCTTGCCTTGCCTTGCCTTGCCTTGCCTTGCCTTGCCTTGCCTTGCCTTGCCTTGCCTTGCCTTGCCTTGCCTTGCCTTGCCTTGCCTTGCCTTGCCTTGCCTTGCCTTGCCTTGCCTTGCCTTGCCTTGCCTTGCCTTGCCTTGCCTTGCCTTGCCTTGCCTTGCCTTGCCTTGCCTTGCCTTGCCTTGCCTTGCCTTGCCTTGCCTTGCCTTGCCTTGCCTTGCCTTGCCTTGCCTTGCCTTGCCTTGCCTTGCCTTGCCTTGCCTTGCCTTGCCTTGCCTTGCCTTGCCTTGCCTTGCCTTGCCTTGCCTTGCCTTGCCTTGCCTTGCCTTGCCTTGCCTTGCCTTGCCTTGCCTTGCCTTGCCTTGCCTTGCCTTGCCTTGCCTTGCCTTGCCTTGCCTTGCCTTGCCTTGCCTTGCCTTGCCTTGCCTTGCCTTGCCTTGCCTTGCCTTGCCTTGCCTTGCCTTGCCTTGCCTTGCCTTGCCTTGCCTTGCCTTGCCTTGCCTTGCCTTGCCTTGCCTTGCCTTGCCTTGCCTTGCCTTGCCTTGCCTTGCCTTGCCTTGCCTTGCCTTGCCTTGCCTTGCCTTGCCTTGCCTTGCCTTGCCTTGCCTTGCCTTGCCTTGCCTTGCCTTGCCTTGCCTTGCCTTGCCTTGCCTTGCCTTGCCTTGCCTTGCCTTGCCTTGCCTTGCCTTGCCTTGCCTTGCCTTGCCTTGCCTTGCCTTGCCTTGCCTTGCCTTGCCTTGCCTTGCCTTGCCTTGCCTTGCCTTGCCTTGCCTTGCCTTGCCTTGCCTTGCCTTGCCTTGCCTTGCCTTGCCTTGCCTTGCCTTGCCTTGCCTTGCCTTGCCTTGCCTTGCCTTGCCTTGCCTTGCCTTGCCTTGCCTTGCCTTGCCTTGCCTTGCCTTGCCTTGCCTTGCCTTGCCTTGCCTTGCCTTGCCTTGCCTTGCCTTGCCTTGCCTTGCCTTGCCTTGCCTTGCCTTGCCTTGCCTTGCCTTGCCTTGCCTTGCCTTGCCTTGCCTTGCCTTGCCTTGCCTTGCCTTGCCTTGCCTTGCCTTGCCTTGCCTTGCCTTGCCTTGCCTTGCCTTGCCTTGCCTTGCCTTGCCTTGCCTTGCCTTGCCTTGCCTTGCCTTGCCTTGCCTTGCCTTGCCTTGCCTTGCCTTGCCTTGCCTTGCCTTGCCTTGCCTTGCCTTGCCTTGCCTTGCCTTGCCTTGCCTTGCCTTGCCTTGCCTTGCCTTGCCTTGCCTTGCCTTGCCTTGCCTTGCCTTGCCTTGCCTTGCCTTGCCTTGCCTTGCCTTGCCTTGCCTTGCCTTGCCTTGCCTTGCCTTGCCTTGCCTTGCCTTGCCTTGCCTTGCCTTGCCTTGCCTTGCCTTGCCTTGCCTTGCCTTGCCTTGCCTTGCCTTGCCTTGCCTTGCCTTGCCTTGCCTTGCCTTGCCTTGCCTTGCCTTGCCTTGCCTTGCCTTGCCTTGCCTTGCCTTGCCTTGCCTTGCCACACTCCTTTGCTCTTGCCACTGCAATCCGGTTGAGAAGGATTTCAAAGCATCCGACGAGTTTGGAAGGTGGTGGCTCTGTCAACAGGTTGTCTTGCAGCAGAGAACCTCCAGCAGCCTCATGCAAGGTCTTCCTCCCTTCATCCCTGCCCTGTGATTCCACCAGCTGCTCCAGTGCTTCCTCGGGGATGTGTTGGAGCTGCCCCCGGGCCAGCTCTGGCGCTGGGCACGGGAGGCTGCTCCCTTTTATAGTGCCCCGGGGCATTGTGACCTCAGCGTTGCCGGGTGCTGGCATTGTGACGTGGGGGTGACAGAGCCCCCATGTGCAGCCCCGCCCATCCCCCCTCTGCCCAGCACCCTTTGGAGGAAGCCCTTGAGCCGCTGGCCCCCAATCACTCTCTGTACCTACAAGACAGGGGAGTAATCAACCTAACCATGGCCCTCTTTTGCAAAAATAGAGTCTGGATTTGTTGTCTGTCCAGCCTTATTTCATCTTCTCTCCTCTCCTCTCCTCTATTCTCCTCTCCTCTCCTCGCCTCGCCTCGCCTCGCCTCGCCTCGCCTCACTTCTCCTCTCTCCACTTTTTCCCTTTTCTTCTCTCCCCATAGTGAGTCTAATAACAAAAAGAATATTTGCCTGAAAGGACAGTGGAATTTCAGCTCCAAAACCACTTTCAAGGACACATAACACAATGGATACATCTGTTTCACTTTTTAATTTATTTTATTTCATTTTATTTAGTCTTATATTTTTTTTAGTTTTGTTTTCCTTTGTTGCCCTCTCCTCTCTTCTCCTTTCTTCTCCTTCTTCTGTGGTCTTGCCTTGCCTTGCCTTTGCCTTGCCTTGCCTTGCCTTGCCTTGCCTTGCCTTGCCTTGCCTTGCCTTGCCTTGCCTTGCCTTGCCTTGCCTTGCCACACTCCTTTGCTCTTGCCACTGCAATCCGGTTGAGAAGGATTTCAAAGCATCCGACGAGTTTGGAAGGTGGTGGCTCTGTCAACAGGTTGTCTTGCAGCAGAGAACCTCCAGCAGCCTCATGCAAGGTCTTCCTCCCTTCATCCCTGCCCTGTGATTCCACCAGCTGCTCCAGTGCTTCCTCGGGGATGTGTTGGAGCTGCCCCCGGGCCAGCTCTGGCGCTGGGCACGGGAGGCTGCTCCCTTTTATAGTGCCCCGGGGCATTGTGACCTCAGCGTTGCCGGGTGCTGGCATTGTGACGTGGGGGTGACAGAGCCCCCATGTGCAGCCCCGCCCATCCCCCCTCTGCCCAGCACCCTTTGGAGGAAGCCCTTGAGCCGCTGGCCCCCAATCACTCTCTGTACCTACAAGACAGGGGAGTAATCAACCTAACCATGGCCCTCTTTTGCAAAAATAGAGTCTGGATTTGTTGTCTGTCCAGCCTTATTTCATCTTCTCTCCTCTCCTCTCCTCTATTCTCCTCTCCTCTCCTCGCCTCGCCTCGCCTCGCCTCGCCTCGCCTCACTTCTCCTCTCTCCACTTTTTCCCTTTTCTTCTCTCCCCATAGTGAGTCTAATAACAAAAAGAATATTTGCCTGAAAGGACAGTGGAATTTCAGCTCCAAAACCACTTTCAAGGACACATAACACAATGGATACATCTGTTTCACTTTTTAATTTATTTTATTTCATTTTATTTAGTCTTATATTTTTTTTAGTTTTGTTTTCCTTTGTTGCCCTCTCCTCTCTTCTCCTTTCTTCTCCTTCTTCTGTGGTCTTGCCTTGCCTTGCCTTTGCCTTGCCTTGCCTTGCCTTGCCTTGCCTTGCCTTGCCTTGCCTTGCCTTGCCTTGCCTTGCCTTGCCTTGCCTTGCCTTGCCTTGCCTTGCCTTGCCTTGCCTTGCCTTGCCTTGCCTTGCCTTGCCTTGCCTTGCCTTGCCTTGCCTTGCCTTGCCTTGCCTTGCCTTGCCTTGCCTTGCCTTGCCTTGCCTTGCCTTGCCTTGCCTTGCCTTGCCTTGCCTTGCCTTGCCTTGCCTTGCCTTGCCTTGCCTTGCCTTGCCTTGCCTTGCCTTGCCTTGCCTTGCCTTGCCTTGCCTTGCCTTGCCTTGCCTTGCCTTGCCTTGCCTTGCCTTGCCTTGCCTTGCCTTGCCTTGCCTTGCCTTGCCTTGCCTTGCCTTGCCTTGCCTTGCCTTGCCTTGCCTTGCCTTGCCTTGCCTTGCCTTGCCTTGCCTTGCCTTGCCACACTCCTTTGCTCTTGCCACTGCAATCCGGTTGAGAAGGATTTCAAAGCATCCGACGAGTTTGGAAGGTGGTGGCTCTGTCAACAGGTTGTCTTGCAGCAGAGAACCTCCAGCAGCCTCATGCAAGGTCTTCCTCCCTTCATCCCTGCCCTGTGATTCCACCAGCTGCTCCAGTGCTTCCTCGGGGATGTGTTGGAGCTGCCCCCGGGCCAGCTCTGGCGCTGGGCACGGGAGGCTGCTCCCTTTTATAGTGCCCCGGGGCATTGTGACCTCAGCGTTGCCGGGTGCTGGCATTGTGACGTGGGGGTGACAGAGCCCCCATGTGCAGCCCCGCCCATCCCCCCTCTGCCCAGCACCCTTTGGAGGAAGCCCTTGAGCCGCTGGCCCCCAATCACTCTCTGTACCTACAAGACAGGGGAGTAATCAACCTAACCATGGCCCTCTTTTGCAAAAATAGAGTCTGGATTTGTTGTCTGTCCAGCCTTATTTCATCTTCTCTCCTCTCCTCTCCTCTATTCTCCTCTCCTCTCCTCGCCTCGCCTCGCCTCGCCTCGCCTCGCCTCACTTCTCCTCTCTCCACTTTTTCCCTTTTCTTCTCTCCCCATAGTGAGTCTAATAACAAAAAGAATATTTGCCTGAAAGGACAGTGGAATTTCAGCTCCAAAACCACTTTCAAGGACACATAACACAATGGATACATCTGTTTCACTTTTTAATTTATTTTATTTCATTTTATTTAGTCTTATATTTTTTTTAGTTTTGTTTTCCTTTGTTGCCCTCTCCTCTCTTCTCCTTTCTTCTCCTTCTTCTGTGGTCTTGCCTTGCCTTGCCTTTGCCTTGCCTTGCCTTGCCTTGCCTTGCCTTGCCTTGCCTTGCCTTGCCTTGCCTTGCCTTGCCTTGCCTTGCCTTGCCACACTCCTTTGCTCTTGCCACTGCAATCCGGTTGAGAAGGATTTCAAAGCATCCGACGAGTTTGGAAGGTGGTGGCTCTGTCAACAGGTTGTCTTGCAGCAGAGAACCTCCAGCAGCCTCATGCAAGGTCTTCCTCCCTTCATCCCTGCCCTGTGATTCCACCAGCTGCTCCAGTGCTTCCTCGGGGATGTGTTGGAGCTGCCCCCGGGCCAGCTCTGGCGCTGGGCACGGGAGGCTGCTCCCTTTTATAGTGCCCCGGGGCATTGTGACCTCAGCGTTGCCGGGTGCTGGCATTGTGACGTGGGGGTGACAGAGCCCCCATGTGCAGCCCCGCCCATCCCCCCTCTGCCCAGCACCCTTTGGAGGAAGCCCTTGAGCCGCTGGCCCCCAATCACTCTCTGTACCTACAAGACAGGGGAGTAATCAACCTAACCATGGCCCTCTTTTGCAAAAATAGAGTCTGGATTTGTTGTCTGTCCAGCCTTATTTCATCTTCTCTCCTCTCCTCTCCTCTATTCTCCTCTCCTCTCCTCGCCTCGCCTCGCCTCGCCTCGCCTCGCCTCACTTCTCCTCTCTCCACTTTTTCCCTTTTCTTCTCTCCCCATAGTGAGTCTAATAACAAAAAGAATATTTGCCTGAAAGGACAGTGGAATTTCAGCTCCAAAACCACTTTCAAGGACACATAACACAATGGATACATCTGTTTCACTTTTTAATTTATTTTATTTCATTTTATTTAGTCTTATATTTTTTTTAGTTTTGTTTTCCTTTGTTGCCCTCTCCTCTCTTCTCCTTTCTTCTCCTTCTTCTGTGGTCTTGCCTTGCCTTGCCTTTGCCTTGCCTTGCCTTGCCTTGCCTTGCCTTGCCTTGCCTTGCCTTGCCTTGCCTTGCCTTGCCTTGCCTTGCCTTGCCTTGCCTTGCCTTGCCTTGCCTTGCCTTGCCTTGCCTTGCCTTGCCTTGCCTTGCCTTGCCTTGCCTTGCCTTGCCTTGCCTTGCCTTGCCTTGCCTTGCCTTGCCTTGCCTTGCCTTGCCTTGCCTTGCCTTGCCTTGCCTTGCCTTGCCTTGCCTTGCCTTGCCTTGCCTTGCCTTGCCTTGCCTTGCCTTGCCTTGCCTTGCCTTGCCTTGCCTTGCCTTGCCTTGCCTTGCCTTGCCTTGCCTTGCCTTGCCTTGCCTTGCCTTGCCTTGCCTTGCCTTGCCTTGCCTTGCCTTGCCTTGCCTTGCCTTGCCTTGCCTTGCCTTGCCTTGCCTTGCCTTGCCTTGCCTTGCCTTGCCTTGCCTTGCCTTGCCTTGCCTTGCCTTGCCTTGCCTTGCCTTGCCTTGCCTTGCCTTGCCTTGCCTTGCCTTGCCTTGCCTTGCCTTGCCTTGCCTTGCCTTGCCTTGCCTTGCCTTGCCTTGCCTTGCCTTGCCTTGCCTTGCCTTGCCTTGCCTTGCCTTGCCTTGCCTTGCCTTGCCTTGCCTTGCCTTGCCTTGCCTTGCCTTGCCTTGCCTTGCCTTGCCTTGCCTTGCCTTGCCTTGCCTTGCCTTGCCTTGCCTTGCCTTGCCTTGCCTTGCCTTGCCTTGCCTTGCCTTGCCTTGCCTTGCCTTGCCTTGCCTTGCCTTGCCTTGCCTTGCCTTGCCTTGCCTTGCCTTGCCTTGCCTTGCCTTGCCTTGCCTTGCCTTGCCTTGCCTTGCCTTGCCTTGCCTTGCCTTGCCTTGCCTTGCCTTGCCTTGCCTTGCCTTGCCTTGCCTTGCCTTGCCTTGCCTTGCCTTGCCTTGCCTTGCCTTGCCTTGCCTTGCCTTGCCTTGCCTTGCCTTGCCTTGCCTTGCCTTGCCTTGCCTTGCCTTGCCTTGCCTTGCCTTGCCTTGCCTTGCCTTGCCTTGCCTTGCCTTGCCTTGCCTTGCCTTGCCTTGCCTTGCCTTGCCTTGCCTTGCCTTGCCTTGCCTTGCCTTGCCTTGCCTTGCCTTGCCTTGCCTTGCCTTGCCTTGCCTTGCCTTGCCTTGCCTTGCCTTGCCTTGCCTTGCCTTGCCTTGCCTTGCCTTGCCTTGCCTTGCCTTGCCTTGCCTTGCCTTGCCTTGCCTTGCCTTGCCTTGCCTTGCCTTGCCACACTCCTTTGCTCTTGCCACTGCAATCCGGTTGAGAAGGATTTCAAAGCATCCGACGAGTTTGGAAGGTGGTGGCTCTGTCAACAGGTTGTCTTGCAGCAGAGAACCTCCAGCAGCCTCATGCAAGGTCTTCCTCCCTTCATCCCTGCCCTGTGATTCCACCAGCTGTTCCAGTGCTTCCTCGGGGATGTGTTGGAGCTGCCCCCGGGCCAGCTCTGGCGCTGGGCACGGGAGGCTGCTCCCTTTTATAGTGCCCCGGGGCATTGTGACCTCAGCGTTGCCGGGTGCTGGCATTGTGACGTGGGGGTGACAGAGCCCCCATGTGCAGCCCCGCCCATCCCCCCTCTGCCCAGCACCCTTTGGAGGAAGCCCTTGAGCCGCTGGCCCCCAATCACTCTCTGTACCTACAAGACAGGGGAGTAATCAACCTAACCATGGCCCTCTTTTGCAAAAATAGAGTCTGGATTTGTTGTCTGTCCAGCCTTATTTCATCTTCTCTCCTCTCCTCTCCTCTATTCTCCTCTCCTCTCCTCGCCTCGCCTCGCCTCGCCTCGCCTCGCCTCACTTCTCCTCTCTCCACTTTTTCCCTTTTCTTCTCTCCCCATAGTGAGTCTAATAACAAAAAGAATATTTGCCTGAAAGGACAGTGGAATTTCAGCTCCAAAACCACTTTCAAGGACACATAACACAATGGATACATCTGTTTCACTTTTTAATTTATTTTATTTCATTTTATTTAGTCTTATATTTTTTTTAGTTTTGTTTTCCTTTGTTGCCCTCTCCTCTCTTCTCCTTTCTTCTCCTTCTTCTGTGGTCTTGCCTTGCCTTGCCTTTGCCTTGCCTTGCCTTGCCTTGCCTTGCCTTGCCTTGCCTTGCCTTGCCTTGCCTTGCCTTGCCTTGCCTTGCCTTGCCTTGCCTTGCCACACTCCTTTGCTCTTGCCACTGCAATCCGGTTGAGAAGGATTTCAAAGCATCCGACGAGTTTGGAAGGTGGTGGCTCTGTCAACAGGTTGTCTTGCAGCAGAGAACCTCCAGCAGCCTCATGCAAGGTCTTCCTCCCTTCATCCCTGCCCTGTGATTCCACCAGCTGCTCCAGTGCTTCCTCGGGGATGTGTTGGAGCTGCCCCCGGGCCAGCTCTGGCGCTGGGCACGGGAGGCTGCTCCCTTTTATAGTGCCCCGGGGCATTGTGACCTCAGCGTTGCCGGGTGCTGGCATTGTGACGTGGGGGTGACAGAGCCCCCATGTGCAGCCCCGCCCATCCCCCCTCTGCCCAGCACCCTTTGGAGGAAGCCCTTGAGCCGCTGGCCCCCAATCACTCTCTGTACCTACAAGACAGGGGAGTAATCAACCTAACCATGGCCCTCTTTTGCAAAAATAGAGTCTGGATTTGTTGTCTGTCCAGCCTTATTTCATCTTCTCTCCTCTCCTCTCCTCTATTCTCCTCTCCTCTCCTCGCCTCGCCTCGCCTCGCCTCGCCTCGCCTCACTTCTCCTCTCTCCACTTTTTCCCTTTTCTTCTCTCCCCATAGTGAGTCTAATAACAAAAAGAATATTTGCCTGAAAGGACAGTGGAATTTCAGCTCCAAAACCACTTTCAAGGACACATAACACAATGGATACATCTGTTTCACTTTTTAATTTATTTTATTTCATTTTATTTAGTCTTATATTTTTTTTAGTTTTGTTTTCCTTTGTTGCCCTCTCCTCTCTTCTCCTTTCTTCTCCTTCTTCTGTGGTCTTGCCTTGCCTTGCCTTTGCCTTGCCTTGCCTTGCCTTGCCTTGCCTTGCCTTGCCTTGCCTTGCCTTGCCTTGCCTTGCCTTGCCTTGCCTTGCCTTGCCTTGCCTTGCCTTGCCTTGCCTTGCCTTGCCTTGCCTTGCCTTGCCTTGCCTTGCCTTGCCTTGCCTTGCCTTGCCTTGCCTTGCCTTGCCTTGCCTTGCCTTGCCTTGCCTTGCCTTGCCTTGCCTTGCCTTGCCTTGCCTTGCCTTGCCTTGCCTTGCCTTGCCTTGCCTTGCCTTGCCTTGCCTTGCCTTGCCTTGCCTTGCCTTGCCTTGCCTTGCCTTGCCTTGCCTTGCCTTGCCTTGCCTTGCCTTGCCTTGCCTTGCCTTGCCTTGCCTTGCCTTGCCTTGCCTTGCCTTGCCTTGCCTTGCCTTGCCTTGCCTTGCCTTGCCTTGCCTTGCCTTGCCTTGCCTTGCCTTGCCTTGCCTTGCCTTGCCTTGCCTTGCCTTGCCTTGCCTTGCCTTGCCTTGCCTTGCCTTGCCTTGCCTTGCCTTGCCTTGCCTTGCCTTGCCTTGCCTTGCCTTGCCTTGCCTTGCCTTGCCTTGCCTTGCCTTGCCTTGCCTTGCCTTGCCTTGCCTTGCCTTGCCTTGCCTTGCCTTGCCTTGCCTTGCCTTGCCTTGCCTTGCCTTGCCTTGCCTTGCCTTGCCTTGCCTTGCCTTGCCTTGCCTTGCCTTGCCTTGCCTTGCCTTGCCTTGCCTTGCCTTGCCTTGCCTTGCCTTGCCTTGCCTTGCCTTGCCTTGCCTTGCCTTGCCTTGCCTTGCCTTGCCTTGCCTTGCCTTGCCTTGCCTTGCCTTGCCTTGCCTTGCCTTGCCTTGCCTTGCCTTGCCTTGCCTTGCCTTGCCTTGCCTTGCCTTGCCTTGCCTTGCCTTGCCTTGCCTTGCCTTGCCTTGCCTTGCCTTGCCTTGCCTTGCCTTGCCTTGCCTTGCCTTGCCTTGCCTTGCCTTGCCTTGCCTTGCCTTGCCTTGCCTTGCCTTGCCTTGCCTTGCCTTGCCTTGCCTTGCCTTGCCTTGCCTTGCCTTGCCTTGCCTTGCCTTGCCTTGCCTTGCCTTGCCTTGCCTTGCCTTGCCTTGCCTTGCCTTGCCTTGCCTTGCCTTGCCTTGCCTTGCCTTGCCTTGCCTTGCCTTGCCTTGCCTTGCCTTGCCTTGCCTTGCCTTGCCTTGCCTTGCCTTGCCTTGCCTTGCCTTGCCTTGCCTTGCCTTGCCTTGCCTTGCCTTGCCTTGCCTTGCCTTGCCTTGCCTTGCCTTGCCTTGCCTTGCCTTGCCTTGCCTTGCCTTGCCTTGCCTTGCCTTGCCTTGCCTTGCCTTGCCTTGCCTTGCCTTGCCTTGCCTTGCCTTGCCTTGCCTTGCCTTGCCTTGCCTTGCCTTGCCTTGCCTTGCCTTGCCTTGCCTTGCCTTGCCTTGCCTTGCCTTGCCTTGCCTTGCCTTGCCTTGCCTTGCCTTGCCTTGCCTTGCCTTGCCTTGCCTTGCCTTGCCTTGCCTTGCCTTGCCTTGCCTTGCCTTGCCTTGCCTTGCCTTGCCTTGCCTTGCCTTGCCTTGCCTTGCCTTGCCTTGCCTTGCCTTGCCTTGCCTTGCCTTGCCTTGCCTTGCCTTGCCTTGCCTTGCCTTGCCTTGCCTTGCCTTGCCTTGCCTTGCCTTGCCTTGCCTTGCCTTGCCTTGCCTTGCCTTGCCTTGCCTTGCCTTGCCTTGCCTTGCCTTGCCTTGCCTTGCCACACTCCTTTGCTCTTGCCACTGCAATCCGGTTGAGAAGGATTTCAAAGCATCCGACGAGTTTGGAAGGTGGTGGCTCTGTCAACAGGTTGTCTTGCAGCAGAGAACCTCCAGCAGCCTCATGCAAGGTCTTCCTCCCTTCATCCCTGCCCTGTGATTCCACCAGCTGTTCCAGTGCTTCCTCGGGGATGTGTTGGAGCTGCCCCCGGGCCAGCTCTGGCGCTGGGCACGGGAGGCTGCTCCCTTTTATAGTGCCCCGGGGCATTGTGACCTCAGCGTTGCCGGGTGCTGGCATTGTGACGTGGGGGTGACAGAGCCCCCATGTGCAGCCCCGCCCATCCCCCCTCTGCCCAGCACCCTTTGGAGGAAGCCCTTGAGCCGCTGGCCCCCAATCACTCTCTGTACCTACAAGACAGGGGAGTAATCAACCTAACCATGGCCCTCTTTTGCAAAAATAGAGTCTGGATTTGTTGTCTGTCCAGCCTTATTTCATCTTCTCTCCTCTCCTCTCCTCTATTCTCCTCTCCTCTCCTCGCCTCGCCTCGCCTCGCCTCGCCTCGCCTCACTTCTCCTCTCTCCACTTTTTCCCTTTTCTTCTCTCCCCATAGTGAGTCTAATAACAAAAAGAATATTTGCCTGAAAGGACAGTGGAATTTCAGCTCCAAAACCACTTTCAAGGACACATAACACAATGGATACATCTGTTTCACTTTTTAATTTATTTTATTTCATTTTATTTAGTCTTATATTTTTTTTAGTTTTGTTTTCCTTTGTTGCCCTCTCCTCTCTTCTCCTTTCTTCTCCTTCTTCTGTGGTCTTGCCTTGCCTTGCCTTTGCCTTGCCTTGCCTTGCCTTGCCTTGCCTTGCCTTGCCTTGCCTTGCCTTGCCTTGCCTTGCCTTGCCTTGCCTTGCCTTGCCTTGCCACACTCCTTTGCTCTTGCCACTGCAATCCGGTTGAGAAGGATTTCAAAGCATCCGACGAGTTTGGAAGGTGGTGGCTCTGTCAACAGGTTGTCTTGCAGCAGAGAACCTCCAGCAGCCTCATGCAAGGTCTTCCTCCCTTCATCCCTGCCCTGTGATTCCACCAGCTGCTCCAGTGCTTCCTCGGGGATGTGTTGGAGCTGCCCCCGGGCCAGCTCTGGCGCTGGGCACGGGAGGCTGCTCCCTTTTATAGTGCCCCGGGGCATTGTGACCTCAGCGTTGCCGGGTGCTGGCATTGTGACGTGGGGGTGACAGAGCCCCCATGTGCAGCCCCGCCCATCCCCCCTCTGCCCAGCACCCTTTGGAGGAAGCCCTTGAGCCGCTGGCCCCCAATCACTCTCTGTACCTACAAGACAGGGGAGTAATCAACCTAACCATGGCCCTCTTTTGCAAAAATAGAGTCTGGATTTGTTGTCTGTCCAGCCTTATTTCATCTTCTCTCCTCTCCTCTCCTCTATTCTCCTCTCCTCTCCTCGCCTCGCCTCGCCTCGCCTCGCCTCGCCTCACTTCTCCTCTCTCCACTTTTTCCCTTTTCTTCTCTCCCCATAGTGAGTCTAATAACAAAAAGAATATTTGCCTGAAAGGACAGTGGAATTTCAGCTCCAAAACCACTTTCAAGGACACATAACACAATGGATACATCTGTTTCACTTTTTAATTTATTTTATTTCATTTTATTTAGTCTTATATTTTTTTTAGTTTTGTTTTCCTTTGTTGCCCTCTCCTCTCTTCTCCTTTCTTCTCCTTCTTCTGTGGTCTTGCCTTGCCTTGCCTTTGCCTTGCCTTGCCTTGCCTTGCCTTGCCTTGCCTTGCCTTGCCTTGCCTTGCCTTGCCTTGCCTTGCCTTGCCTTGCCTTGCCTTGCCTTGCCTTGCCTTGCCTTGCCTTGCCTTGCCTTGCCTTGCCTTGCCTTGCCTTGCCTTGCCTTGCCTTGCCTTGCCTTGCCTTGCCTTGCCTTGCCTTGCCTTGCCTTGCCTTGCCTTGCCTTGCCTTGCCTTGCCTTGCCTTGCCTTGCCTTGCCTTGCCTTGCCTTGCCTTGCCTTGCCTTGCCTTGCCTTGCCTTGCCTTGCCTTGCCTTGCCTTGCCTTGCCTTGCCTTGCCTTGCCTTGCCTTGCCTTGCCTTGCCTTGCCTTGCCTTGCCTTGCCTTGCCTTGCCTTGCCTTGCCTTGCCTTGCCTTGCCTTGCCTTGCCTTGCCTTGCCTTGCCTTGCCTTGCCTTGCCTTGCCTTGCCTTGCCTTGCCTTGCCTTGCCTTGCCTTGCCTTGCCTTGCCTTGCCTTGCCTTGCCTTGCCTTGCCTTGCCTTGCCTTGCCTTGCCTTGCCTTGCCTTGCCTTGCCTTGCCTTGCCTTGCCTTGCCTTGCCTTGCCTTGCCTTGCCTTGCCTTGCCTTGCCTTGCCTTGCCTTGCCTTGCCTTGCCTTGCCTTGCCTTGCCTTGCCTTGCCTTGCCTTGCCTTGCCTTGCCTTGCCTTGCCTTGCCTTGCCTTGCCTTGCCTTGCCTTGCCTTGCCTTGCCTTGCCTTGCCTTGCCTTGCCTTGCCTTGCCTTGCCTTGCCTTGCCTTGCCTTGCCTTGCCTTGCCTTGCCTTGCCTTGCCTTGCCTTGCCTTGCCTTGCCTTGCCTTGCCTTGCCTTGCCTTGCCTTGCCTTGCCTTGCCTTGCCTTGCCTTGCCTTGCCTTGCCTTGCCTTGCCTTGCCTTGCCTTGCCTTGCCTTGCCTTGCCTTGCCTTGCCTTGCCTTGCCTTGCCTTGCCTTGCCTTGCCTTGCCTTGCCTTGCCTTGCCTTGCCTTGCCTTGCCTTGCCTTGCCTTGCCTTGCCTTGCCTTGCCTTGCCTTGCCTTGCCTTGCCTTGCCTTGCCTTGCCTTGCCTTGCCTTGCCTTGCCTTGCCTTGCCTTGCCTTGCCTTGCCTTGCCTTGCCTTGCCTTGCCTTGCCTTGCCTTGCCTTGCCTTGCCTTGCCTTGCCTTGCCTTGCCTTGCCTTGCCTTGCCTTGCCTTGCCTTGCCTTGCCTTGCCTTGCCTTGCCTTGCCTTGCCTTGCCTTGCCTTGCCTTGCCTTGCCTTGCCTTGCCTTGCCTTGCCTTGCCTTGCCTTGCCTTGCCTTGCCTTGCCTTGCCTTGCCTTGCCTTGCCTTGCCTTGCCTTGCCTTGCCTTGCCTTGCCTTGCCTTGCCTTGCCTTGCCTTGCCTTGCCTTGCCTTGCCTTGCCTTGCCTTGCCTTGCCTTGCCTTGCCTTGCCTTGCCTTGCCTTGCCTTGCCTTGCCTTGCCTTGCCTTGCCTTGCCTTGCCTTGCCTTGCCTTGCCTTGCCTTGCCTTGCCTTGCCTTGCCTTGCCTTGCCTTGCCTTGCCTTGCCTTGCCTTGCCTTGCCTTGCCTTGCCTTGCCTTGCCTTGCCTTGCCTTGCCTTGCCTTGCCTTGCCTTGCCTTGCCTTGCCTTGCCTTGCCTTGCCTTGCCTTGCCACACTCCTTTGCTCTTGCCACTGCAATCCGGTTGAGAAGGATTTCAAAGCATCCGACGAGTTTGGAAGGTGGTGGCTCTGTCAACAGGTTGTCTTGCAGCAGAGAACCTCCAGCAGCCTCATGCAAGGTCTTCCTCCCTTCATCCCTGCCCTGTGATTCCACCAGCTGTTCCAGTGCTTCCTCGGGGATGTGTTGGAGCTGCCCCCGGGCCAGCTCTGGCGCTGGGCACGGGAGGCTGCTCCCTTTTATAGTGCCCCGGGGCATTGTGACCTCAGCGTTGCCGGGTGCTGGCATTGTGACGTGGGGGTGACAGAGCCCCCATGTGCAGCCCCGCCCATCCCCCCTCTGCCCAGCACCCTTTGGAGGAAGCCCTTGAGCCGCTGGCCCCCAATCACTCTCTGTACCTACAAGACAGGGGAGTAATCAACCTAACCATGGCCCTCTTTTGCAAAAATAGAGTCTGGATTTGTTGTCTGTCCAGCCTTATTTCATCTTCTCTCCTCTCCTCTCCTCTATTCTCCTCTCCTCTCCTCGCCTCGCCTCGCCTCGCCTCGCCTCGCCTCACTTCTCCTCTCTCCACTTTTTCCCTTTTCTTCTCTCCCCATAGTGAGTCTAATAACAAAAAGAATATTTGCCTGAAAGGACAGTGGAATTTCAGCTCCAAAACCACTTTCAAGGACACATAACACAATGGATACATCTGTTTCACTTTTTAATTTATTTTATTTCATTTTATTTAGTCTTATATTTTTTTTAGTTTTGTTTTCCTTTGTTGCCCTCTCCTCTCTTCTCCTTTCTTCTCCTTCTTCTGTGGTCTTGCCTTGCCTTGCCTTTGCCTTGCCTTGCCTTGCCTTGCCTTGCCTTGCCTTGCCTTGCCTTGCCTTGCCTTGCCTTGCCTTGCCTTGCCTTGCCTTGCCTTGCCACACTCCTTTGCTCTTGCCACTGCAATCCGGTTGAGAAGGATTTCAAAGCATCCGACGAGTTTGGAAGGTGGTGGCTCTGTCAACAGGTTGTCTTGCAGCAGAGAACCTCCAGCAGCCTCATGCAAGGTCTTCCTCCCTTCATCCCTGCCCTGTGATTCCACCAGCTGCTCCAGTGCTTCCTCGGGGATGTGTTGGAGCTGCCCCCGGGCCAGCTCTGGCGCTGGGCACGGGAGGCTGCTCCCTTTTATAGTGCCCCGGGGCATTGTGACCTCAGCGTTGCCGGGTGCTGGCATTGTGACGTGGGGGTGACAGAGCCCCCATGTGCAGCCCCGCCCATCCCCCCTCTGCCCAGCACCCTTTGGAGGAAGCCCTTGAGCCGCTGGCCCCCAATCACTCTCTGTACCTACAAGACAGGGGAGTAATCAACCTAACCATGGCCCTCTTTTGCAAAAATAGAGTCTGGATTTGTTGTCTGTCCAGCCTTATTTCATCTTCTCTCCTCTCCTCTCCTCTATTCTCCTCTCCTCTCCTCGCCTCGCCTCGCCTCGCCTCGCCTCGCCTCACTTCTCCTCTCTCCACTTTTTCCCTTTTCTTCTCTCCCCATAGTGAGTCTAATAACAAAAAGAATATTTGCCTGAAAGGACAGTGGAATTTCAGCTCCAAAACCACTTTCAAGGACACATAACACAATGGATACATCTGTTTCACTTTTTAATTTATTTTATTTTAATTTATTTTATTTCATTTTATTTAGTCTTATATTTTTTTTAGTTTTGTTTTCCTTTGTTGCCCTCTCCTCTCTTCTCCTTTCTTCTCCTTCTTCTGTGGTCTTGCCTTGCCTTGCCTTTGCCTTGCCTTGCCTTGCCTTGCCTTGCCTTGCCTTGCCTTGCCTTGCCTTGCCTTGCCTTGCCTTGCCTTGCCTTGCCTTGCCTTGCCTTGCCTTGCCTTGCCTTGCCTTGCCTTGCCTTGCCTTGCCTTGCCTTGCCTTGCCTTGCCTTGCCTTGCCTTGCCTTGCCTTGCCTTGCCTTGCCTTGCCTTGCCTTGCCTTGCCTTGCCTTGCCTTGCCTTGCCTTGCCTTGCCTTGCCTTGCCTTGCCTTGCCTTGCCTTGCCTTGCCTTGCCTTGCCTTGCCTTGCCTTGCCTTGCCTTGCCTTGCCTTGCCTTGCCTTGCCTTGCCTTGCCTTGCCTTGCCTTGCCTTGCCTTGCCTTGCCTTGCCTTGCCTTGCCTTGCCTTGCCTTGCCTTGCCTTGCCTTGCCTTGCCTTGCCTTGCCTTGCCTTGCCTTGCCTTGCCTTGCCTTGCCTTGCCTTGCCTTGCCTTGCCTTGCCTTGCCTTGCCTTGCCTTGCCTTGCCTTGCCTTGCCTTGCCTTGCCTTGCCTTGCCTTGCCTTGCCTTGCCTTGCCTTGCCTTGCCTTGCCTTGCCTTGCCTTGCCTTGCCTTGCCTTGCCTTGCCTTGCCTTGCCTTGCCTTGCCTTGCCTTGCCTTGCCTTGCCTTGCCTTGCCTTGCCTTGCCTTGCCTTGCCTTGCCTTGCCTTGCCTTGCCTTGCCTTGCCTTGCCTTGCCTTGCCTTGCCTTGCCTTGCCTTGCCTTGCCTTGCCTTGCCTTGCCTTGCCTTGCCTTGCCTTGCCTTGCCTTGCCTTGCCTTGCCTTGCCTTGCCTTGCCTTGCCTTGCCTTGCCTTGCCTTGCCTTGCCTTGCCTTGCCTTGCCTTGCCTTGCCTTGCCTTGCCTTGCCTTGCCTTGCCTTGCCTTGCCTTGCCTTGCCTTGCCTTGCCTTGCCTTGCCTTGCCTTGCCTTGCCTTGCCTTGCCTTGCCTTGCCTTGCCTTGCCTTGCCTTGCCTTGCCTTGCCTTGCCTTGCCTTGCCTTGCCTTGCCTTGCCTTGCCTTGCCTTGCCTTGCCTTGCCTTGCCTTGCCTTGCCTTGCCTTGCCTTGCCTTGCCTTGCCTTGCCTTGCCTTGCCTTGCCTTGCCTTGCCTTGCCTTGCCTTGCCTTGCCTTGCCTTGCCTTGCCTTGCCTTGCCTTGCCTTGCCTTGCCTTGCCTTGCCTTGCCTTGCCTTGCCTTGCCTTGCCTTGCCTTGCCTTGCCTTGCCTTGCCTTGCCTTGCCTTGCCTTGCCTTGCCTTGCCTTGCCTTGCCTTGCCTTGCCTTGCCTTGCCTTGCCTTGCCTTGCCTTGCCTTGCCTTGCCTTGCCTTGCCTTGCCTTGCCTTGCCTTGCCTTGCCTTGCCTTGCCTTGCCTTGCCTTGCCTTGCCTTGCCTTGCCTTGCCTTGCCTTGCCTTGCCTTGCCTTGCCTTGCCTTGCCTTGCCTTGCCTTGCCTTGCCTTGCCTTGCCTTGCCTTGCCTTGCCTTGCCTTGCCTTGCCTTGCCTTGCCTTGCCTTGCCTTGCCTTGCCTTGCCTTGCCTTGCCTTGCCTTGCCTTGCCTTGCCTTGCCTTGCCTTGCCTTGCCTTGCCTTGCCTTGCCTTGCCTTGCCTTGCCTTGCCTTGCCTTGCCTTGCCTTGCCTTGCCTTGCCTTGCCTTGCCTTGCCTTGCCTTGCCTTGCCTTGCCTTGCCTTGCCTTGCCTTGCCTTGCCTTGCCTTGCCTTGCCTTGCCTTGCCTTGCCTTGCCTTGCCTTGCCTTGCCTTGCCTTGCCTTGCCTTGCCTTGCCTTGCCTTGCCTTGCCTTGCCTTGCCTTGCCTTGCCTTGCCTTGCCTTGCCTTGCCTTGCCTTGCCTTGCCTTGCCTTGCCTTGCCTTGCCTTGCCTTGCCTTGCCTTGCCTTGCCTTGCCTTGCCTTGCCTTGCCTTGCCTTGCCTTGCCTTGCCACACTCCTTTGCTCTTGCCACTGCAATCCGGTTGAGAAGGATTTCAAAGCATCCGACGAGTTTGGAAGGTGGTGGCTCTGTCAACAGGTTGTCTTGCAGCAGAGAACCTCCAGCAGCCTCATGCAAGGTCTTCCTCCCTTCATCCCTGCCCTGTGATTCCACCAGCTGCTCCAGTGCTTCCTCGGGGATGTGTTGGAGCTGCCCCCGGGCCAGCTCTGGCGCTGGGCACGGGAGGCTGCTCCCTTTTATAGTGCCCCGGGGCATTGTGACCTCAGCGTTGCCGGGTGCTGGCATTGTGACGTGGGGGTGACAGAGCCCCCATGTGCAGCCCCGCCCATCCCCCCTCTGCCCAGCACCCTTTGGAGGAAGCCCTTGAGCCGCTGGCCCCCAATCACTCTCTGTACCTACAAGACAGGGGAGTAATCAACCTAACCATGGCCCTCTTTTGCAAAAATAGAGTCTGGATTTGTTGTCTGTCCAGCCTTATTTCATCTTCTCTCCTCTCCTCTCCTCTATTCTCCTCTCCTCTCCTCGCCTCGCCTCGCCTCGCCTCGCCTCGCCTCACTTCTCCTCTCTCCACTTTTTCCCTTTTCTTCTCTCCCCATAGTGAGTCTAATAACAAAAAGAATATTTGCCTGAAAGGACAGTGGAATTTCAGCTCCAAAACCACTTTCAAGGACACATAACACAATGGATACATCTGTTTCACTTTTTAATTTATTTTATTTCATTTTATTTAGTCTTATATTTTTTTTAGTTTTGTTTTCCTTTGTTGCCCTCTCCTCTCTTCTCCTTTCTTCTCCTTCTTCTGTGGTCTTGCCTTGCCTTGCCTTTGCCTTGCCTTGCCTTGCCTTGCCTTGCCTTGCCTTGCCTTGCCTTGCCTTGCCTTGCCTTGCCTTGCCTTGCCTTGCCTTGCCTTGCCACACTCCTTTGCTCTTGCCACTGCAATCCGGTTGAGAAGGATTTCAAAGCATCCGACGAGTTTGGAAGGTGGTGGCTCTGTCAACAGGTTGTCTTGCAGCAGAGAACCTCCAGCAGCCTCATGCAAGGTCTTCCTCCCTTCATCCCTGCCCTGTGATTCCACCAGCTGCTCCAGTGCTTCCTCGGGGATGTGTTGGAGCTGCCCCCGGGCCAGCTCTGGCGCTGGGCACGGGAGGCTGCTCCCTTTTATAGTGCCCCGGGGCATTGTGACCTCAGCGTTGCCGGGTGCTGGCATTGTGACGTGGGGGTGACAGAGCCCCCATGTGCAGCCCCGCCCATCCCCCCTCTGCCCAGCACCCTTTGGAGGAAGCCCTTGAGCCGCTGGCCCCCAATCACTCTCTGTACCTACAAGACAGGGGAGTAATCAACCTAACCATGGCCCTCTTTTGCAAAAATAGAGTCTGGATTTGTTGTCTGTCCAGCCTTATTTCATCTTCTCTCCTCTCCTCTCCTCTATTCTCCTCTCCTCTCCTCGCCTCGCCTCGCCTCGCCTCGCCTCGCCTCACTTCTCCTCTCTCCACTTTTTCCCTTTTCTTCTCTCCCCATAGTGAGTCTAATAACAAAAAGAATATTTGCCTGAAAGGACAGTGGAATTTCAGCTCCAAAACCACTTTCAAGGACACATAACACAATGGATACATCTGTTTCACTTTTTAATTTATTTTATTTCATTTTATTTAGTCTTATATTTTTTTTAGTTTTGTTTTCCTTTGTTGCCCTCTCCTCTCTTCTCCTTTCTTCTCCTTCTTCTGTGGTCTTGCCTTGCCTTGCCTTTGCCTTGCCTTGCCTTGCCTTGCCTTGCCTTGCCTTGCCTTGCCTTGCCTTGCCTTGCCTTGCCTTGCCTTGCCTTGCCTTGCCTTGCCTTGCCACACTCCTTTGCTCTTGCCACTGCAATCCGGTTGAGAAGGATTTCAAAGCATCCGACGAGTTTGGAAGGTGGTGGCTCTGTCAACAGGTTGTCTTGCAGCAGAGAACCTCCAGCAGCCTCATGCAAGGTCTTCCTCCCTTCATCCCTGCCCTGTGATTCCACCAGCTGCTCCAGTGCTTCCTCGGGGATGTGTTGGAGCTGCCCCCGGGCCAGCTCTGGCGCTGGGCACGGGAGGCTGCTCCCTTTTATAGTGCCCCGGGGCATTGTGACCTCAGCGTTGCCGGGTGCTGGCATTGTGACGTGGGGGTGACAGAGCCCCCATGTGCAGCCCCGCCCATCCCCCCTCTGCCCAGCACCCTTTGGAGGAAGCCCTTGAGCCGCTGGCCCCCAATCACTCTCTGTACCTACAAGACAGGGGAGTAATCAACCTAACCATGGCCCTCTTTTGCAAAAATAGAGTCTGGATTTGTTGTCTGTCCAGCCTTATTTCATCTTCTCTCCTCTCCTCTCCTCTATTCTCCTCTCCTCTCCTCGCCTCGCCTCGCCTCGCCTCGCCTCGCCTCACTTCTCCTCTCTCCACTTTTTCCCTTTTCTTCTCTCCCCATAGTGAGTCTAATAACAAAAAGAATATTTGCCTGAAAGGACAGTGGAATTTCAGCTCCAAAACCACTTTCAAGGACACATAACACAATGGATACATCTGTTTCACTTTTTAATTTATTTTATTTCATTTTATTTAGTCTTATATTTTTTTTAGTTTTGTTTTCCTTTGTTGCCCTCTCCTCTCTTCTCCTTTCTTCTCCTTCTTCTGTGGTCTTGCCTTGCCTTGCCTTTGCCTTGCCTTGCCTTGCCTTGCCTTGCCTTGCCTTGCCTTGCCTTGCCTTGCCTTGCCTTGCCTTGCCTTGCCTTGCCTTGCCTTGCCTTGCCTTGCCTTGCCTTGCCTTGCCTTGCCTTGCCTTGCCTTGCCTTGCCTTGCCTTGCCTTGCCTTGCCTTGCCTTGCCTTGCCTTGCCTTGCCTTGCCTTGCCTTGCCTTGCCTTGCCTTGCCTTGCCTTGCCTTGCCTTGCCTTGCCTTGCCTTGCCTTGCCTTGCCTTGCCTTGCCTTGCCTTGCCTTGCCTTGCCTTGCCTTGCCTTGCCTTGCCTTGCCTTGCCTTGCCTTGCCTTGCCTTGCCTTGCCTTGCCTTGCCTTGCCTTGCCTTGCCTTGCCTTGCCTTGCCTTGCCTTGCCTTGCCTTGCCTTGCCTTGCCTTGCCTTGCCTTGCCTTGCCTTGCCTTGCCTTGCCTTGCCTTGCCTTGCCTTGCCTTGCCTTGCCTTGCCTTGCCTTGCCTTGCCTTGCCTTGCCTTGCCTTGCCTTGCCTTGCCTTGCCTTGCCTTGCCTTGCCTTGCCTTGCCTTGCCTTGCCTTGCCTTGCCTTGCCTTGCCTTGCCTTGCCTTGCCTTGCCTTGCCTTGCCTTGCCTTGCCTTGCCTTGCCTTGCCTTGCCTTGCCTTGCCTTGCCTTGCCTTGCCTTGCCTTGCCTTGCCTTGCCTTGCCTTGCCTTGCCTTGCCTTGCCTTGCCTTGCCTTGCCTTGCCTTGCCTTGCCTTGCCTTGCCTTGCCTTGCCTTGCCTTGCCTTGCCTTGCCTTGCCTTGCCTTGCCTTGCCTTGCCTTGCCACACTCCTTTGCTCTTGCCACTGCAATCCGGTTGAGAAGGATTTCAAAGCATCCGACGAGTTTGGAAGGTGGTGGCTCTGTCAACAGGTTGTCTTGCAGCAGAGAACCTCCAGCAGCCTCATGCAAGGTCTTCCTCCCTTCATCCCTGCCCTGTGATTCCACCAGCTGCTCCAGTGCTTCCTCGGGGATGTGTTGGAGCTGCCCCCGGGCCAGCTCTGGCGCTGGGCACGGGAGGCTGCTCCCTTTTATAGTGCCCCGGGGCATTGTGACCTCAGCGTTGCCGGGTGCTGGCATTGTGACGTGGGGGTGACAGAGCCCCCATGTGCAGCCCCGCCCATCCCCCCTCTGCCCAGCACCCTTTGGAGGAAGCCCTTGAGCCGCTGGCCCCCAATCACTCTCTGTACCTACAAGACAGGGGAGTAATCAACCTAACCATGGCCCTCTTTTGCAAAAATAGAGTCTGGATTTGTTGTCTGTCCAGCCTTATTTCATCTTCTCTCCTCTCCTCTCCTCTATTCTCCTCTCCTCTCCTCGCCTCGCCTCGCCTCGCCTCGCCTCGCCTCACTTCTCCTCTCTCCACTTTTTCCCTTTTCTTCTCTCCCCATAGTGAGTCTAATAACAAAAAGAATATTTGCCTGAAAGGACAGTGGAATTTCAGCTCCAAAACCACTTTCAAGGACACATAACACAATGGATACATCTGTTTCACTTTTTAATTTATTTTATTTCATTTTATTTAGTCTTATATTTTTTTTAGTTTTGTTTTCCTTTGTTGCCCTCTCCTCTCTTCTCCTTTCTTCTCCTTCTTCTGTGGTCTTGCCTTGCCTTGCCTTTGCCTTGCCTTGCCTTGCCTTGCCTTGCCTTGCCTTGCCTTGCCTTGCCTTGCCTTGCCTTGCCTTGCCTTGCCTTGCCTTGCCTTGCCACACTCCTTTGCTCTTGCCACTGCAATCCGGTTGAGAAGGATTTCAAAGCATCCGACGAGTTTGGAAGGTGGTGGCTCTGTCAACAGGTTGTCTTGCAGCAGAGAACCTCCAGCAGCCTCATGCAAGGTCTTCCTCCCTTCATCCCTGCCCTGTGATTCCACCAGCTGCTCCAGTGCTTCCTCGGGGATGTGTTGGAGCTGCCCCCGGGCCAGCTCTGGCGCTGGGCACGGGAGGCTGCTCCCTTTTATAGTGCCCCGGGGCATTGTGACCTCAGCGTTGCCGGGTGCTGGCATTGTGACGTGGGGGTGACAGAGCCCCCATGTGCAGCCCCGCCCATCCCCCCTCTGCCCAGCACCCTTTGGAGGAAGCCCTTGAGCCGCTGGCCCCCAATCACTCTCTGTACCTACAAGACAGGGGAGTAATCAACCTAACCATGGCCCTCTTTTGCAAAAATAGAGTCTGGATTTGTTGTCTGTCCAGCCTTATTTCATCTTCTCTCCTCTCCTCTCCTCTATTCTCCTCTCCTCTCCTCGCCTCGCCTCGCCTCGCCTCGCCTCGCCTCACTTCTCCTCTCTCCACTTTTTCCCTTTTCTTCTCTCCCCATAGTGAGTCTAATAACAAAAAGAATATTTGCCTGAAAGGACAGTGGAATTTCAGCTCCAAAACCACTTTCAAGGACACATAACACAATGGATACATCTGTTTCACTTTTTAATTTATTTTATTTCATTTTATTTAGTCTTATATTTTTTTTAGTTTTGTTTTCCTTTGTTGCCCTCTCCTCTCTTCTCCTTTCTTCTCCTTCTTCTGTGGTCTTGCCTTGCCTTGCCTTTGCCTTGCCTTGCCTTGCCTTGCCTTGCCTTGCCTTGCCTTGCCTTGCCTTGCCTTGCCTTGCCTTGCCTTGCCTTGCCTTGCCTTGCCACACTCCTTTGCTCTTGCCACTGCAATCCGGTTGAGAAGGATTTCAAAGCATCCGACGAGTTTGGAAGGTGGTGGCTCTGTCAACAGGTTGTCTTGCAGCAGAGAACCTCCAGCAGCCTCATGCAAGGTCTTCCTCCCTTCATCCCTGCCCTGTGATTCCACCAGCTGCTCCAGTGCTTCCTCGGGGATGTGTTGGAGCTGCCCCCGGGCCAGCTCTGGCGCTGGGCACGGGAGGCTGCTCCCTTTTATAGTGCCCCGGGGCATTGTGACCTCAGCGTTGCCGGGTGCTGGCATTGTGACGTGGGGGTGACAGAGCCCCCATGTGCAGCCCCGCCCATCCCCCCTCTGCCCAGCACCCTTTGGAGGAAGCCCTTGAGCCGCTGGCCCCCAATCACTCTCTGTACCTACAAGACAGGGGAGTAATCAACCTAACCATGGCCCTCTTTTGCAAAAATAGAGTCTGGATTTGTTGTCTGTCCAGCCTTATTTCATCTTCTCTCCTCTCCTCTCCTCTATTCTCCTCTCCTCTCCTCGCCTCGCCTCGCCTCGCCTCGCCTCGCCTCACTTCTCCTCTCTCCACTTTTTCCCTTTTCTTCTCTCCCCATAGTGAGTCTAATAACAAAAAGAATATTTGCCTGAAAGGACAGTGGAATTTCAGCTCCAAAACCACTTTCAAGGACACATAACACAATGGATACATCTGTTTCACTTTTTAATTTATTTTATTTCATTTTATTTAGTCTTATATTTTTTTTAGTTTTGTTTTCCTTTGTTGCCCTCTCCTCTCTTCTCCTTTCTTCTCCTTCTTCTGTGGTCTTGCCTTGCCTTGCCTTTGCCTTGCCTTGCCTTGCCTTGCCTTGCCTTGCCTTGCCTTGCCTTGCCTTGCCTTGCCTTGCCTTGCCTTGCCTTGCCTTGCCTTGCCTTGCCACACTCCTTTGCTCTTGCCACTGCAATCCGGTTGAGAAGGATTTCAAAGCATCCGACGAGTTTGGAAGGTGGTGGCTCTGTCAACAGGTTGTCTTGCAGCAGAGAACCTCCAGCAGCCTCATGCAAGGTCTTCCTCCCTTCATCCCTGCCCTGTGATTCCACCAGCTGCTCCAGTGCTTCCTCGGGGATGTGTTGGAGCTGCCCCCGGGCCAGCTCTGGCGCTGGGCACGGGAGGCTGCTCCCTTTTATAGTGCCCCGGGGCATTGTGACCTCAGCGTTGCCGGGTGCTGGCATTGTGACGTGGGGGTGACAGAGCCCCCATGTGCAGCCCCGCCCATCCCCCCTCTGCCCAGCACCCTTTGGAGGAAGCCCTTGAGCCGCTGGCCCCCAATCACTCTCTGTACCTACAAGACAGGGGAGTAATCAACCTAACCATGGCCCTCTTTTGCAAAAATAGAGTCTGGATTTGTTGTCTGTCCAGCCTTATTTCATCTTCTCTCCTCTCCTCTCCTCTATTCTCCTCTCCTCTCCTCGCCTCGCCTCGCCTCGCCTCGCCTCGCCTCACTTCTCCTCTCTCCACTTTTTCCCTTTTCTTCTCTCCCCATAGTGAGTCTAATAACAAAAAGAATATTTGCCTGAAAGGACAGTGGAATTTCAGCTCCAAAACCACTTTCAAGGACACATAACACAATGGATACATCTGTTTCACTTTTTAATTTATTTTATTTCATTTTATTTAGTCTTATATTTTTTTTAGTTTTGTTTTCCTTTGTTGCCCTCTCCTCTCTTCTCCTTTCTTCTCCTTCTTCTGTGGTCTTGCCTTGCCTTGCCTTTGCCTTGCCTTGCCTTGCCTTGCCTTGCCTTGCCTTGCCTTGCCTTGCCTTGCCTTGCCTTGCCTTGCCTTGCCTTGCCTTGCCTTGCCTTGCCTTGCCTTGCCTTGCCTTGCCTTGCCTTGCCTTGCCTTGCCTTGCCTTGCCTTGCCTTGCCTTGCCTTGCCTTGCCTTGCCTTGCCTTGCCTTGCCTTGCCTTGCCTTGCCTTGCCTTGCCTTGCCTTGCCTTGCCTTGCCTTGCCTTGCCTTGCCTTGCCTTGCCTTGCCTTGCCTTGCCTTGCCTTGCCTTGCCTTGCCTTGCCTTGCCTTGCCTTGCCTTGCCTTGCCTTGCCTTGCCTTGCCTTGCCTTGCCTTGCCTTGCCTTGCCTTGCCTTGCCTTGCCTTGCCTTGCCTTGCCTTGCCTTGCCTTGCCTTGCCTTGCCTTGCCTTGCCTTGCCTTGCCTTGCCTTGCCTTGCCTTGCCTTGCCTTGCCTTGCCTTGCCTTGCCACACTCCTTTGCTCTTGCCACTGCAATCCGGTTGAGAAGGATTTCAAAGCATCCGACGAGTTTGGAAGGTGGTGGCTCTGTCAACAGGTTGTCTTGCAGCAGAGAACCTCCAGCAGCCTCATGCAAGGTCTTCCTCCCTTCATCCCTGCCCTGTGATTCCACCAGCTGCTCCAGTGCTTCCTCGGGGATGTGTTGGAGCTGCCCCCGGGCCAGCTCTGGCGCTGGGCACGGGAGGCTGCTCCCTTTTATAGTGCCCCGGGGCATTGTGACCTCAGCGTTGCCGGGTGCTGGCATTGTGACGTGGGGGTGACAGAGCCCCCATGTGCAGCCCCGCCCATCCCCCCTCTGCCCAGCACCCTTTGGAGGAAGCCCTTGAGCCGCTGGCCCCCAATCACTCTCTGTACCTACAAGACAGGGGAGTAATCAACCTAACCATGGCCCTTTTTTGCAAAAATAGAGTCTGGATTTGTTGTCTGTCCAGCCTTATTTCATCTTCTCTCCTCTCCTCTCCTCTATTCTCCTCTCCTCTCCTCGCCTCGCCTCGCCTCGCCTCGCCTCACTTCTCCTCTCTCCACTTTTTCCCTTTTCTTCTCTCCCCATAGTGAGTCTAATAACAAAAAGAATATTTGCCTGAAAGGACAGTGGAATTTCAGCTCCAAAACCACTTTCAAGGACACATAACACAATGGATACATCTGTTTCACTTTTTAATTTATTTTATTTCATTTTATTTAGTCTTATATTTTTTTTAGTTTTGTTTTCCTTTGTTGCCCTCTCCTCTCTTCTCCTTTCTTCTCCTTCTTCTGTGGTCTTGCCTTGCCTTGCCTTTGCCTTGCCTTGCCTTGCCTTGCCTTGCCTTGCCTTGCCTTGCCTTGCCTTGCCTTGCCTTGCCTTGCCTTGCCTTGCCTTGCCTTGCCTTGCCTTGCCACACTCCTTTGCTCTTGCCACTGCAATCCGGTTGAGAAGGATTTCAAAGCATCCGACGAGTTTGGAAGGTGGTGGCTCTGTCAACAGGTTGTCTTGCAGCAGAGAACCTCCAGCAGCCTCATGCAAGGTCTTCCTCCCTTCATCCCTGCCCTGTGATTCCACCAGCTGCTCCAGTGCTTCCTCGGGGATGTGTTGGAGCTGCCCCCGGGCCAGCTCTGGCGCTGGGCACGGGAGGCTGCTCCCTTTTATAGTGCCCCGGGGCATTGTGACCTCAGCGTTGCCGGGTGCTGGCATTGTGACGTGGGGGTGACAGAGCCCCCATGTGCAGCCCCGCCCATCCCCCCTCTGCCCAGCACCCTTTGGAGGAAGCCCTTGAGCCGCTGGCCCCCAATCACTCTCTGTACCTACAAGACAGGGGAGTAATCAACCTAACCATGGCCCTCTTTTGCAAAAATAGAGTCTGGATTTGTTGTCTGTCCAGCCTTATTTCATCTTCTCTCCTCTCCTCTCCTCTATTCTCCTCTCCTCTCCTCGCCTCGCCTCGCCTCGCCTCGCCTCGCCTCACTTCTCCTCTCTCCACTTTTTCCCTTTTCTTCTCTCCCCATAGTGAGTCTAATAACAAAAAGAATATTTGCCTGAAAGGACAGTGGAATTTCAGCTCCAAAACCACTTTCAAGGACACATAACACAATGGATACATCTGTTTCACTTTTTAATTTATTTTATTTCATTTTATTTAGTCTTATATTTTTTTTAGTTTTGTTTTCCTTTGTTGCCCTCTCCTCTCTTCTCCTTTCTTCTCCTTCTTCTGTGGTCTTGCCTTGCCTTGCCTTTGCCTTGCCTTGCCTTGCCTTGCCTTGCCTTGCCTTGCCTTGCCTTGCCTTGCCTTGCCTTGCCTTGCCTTGCCTTGCCTTGCCTTGCCTTGCCTTGCCACACTCCTTTGCTCTTGCCACTGCAATCCGGTTGAGAAGGATTTCAAAGCATCCGACGAGTTTGGAAGGTGGTGGCTCTGTCAACAGGTTGTCTTGCAGCAGAGAACCTCCAGCAGCCTCATGCAAGGTCTTCCTCCCTTCATCCCTGCCCTGTGATTCCACCAGCTGCTCCAGTGCTTCCTCGGGGATGTGTTGGAGCTGCCCCCGGGCCAGCTCTGGCGCTGGGCACGGGAGGCTGCTCCCTTTTATAGTGCCCCGGGGCATTGTGACCTCAGCGTTGCCGGGTGCTGGCATTGTGACGTGGGGGTGACAGAGCCCCCATGTGCAGCCCCGCCCATCCCCCCTCTGCCCAGCACCCTTTGGAGGAAGCCCTTGAGCCGCTGGCCCCCAATCACTCTCTGTACCTACAAGACAGGGGAGTAATCAACCTAACCATGGCCCTCTTTTGCAAAAATAGAGTCTGGATTTGTTGTCTGTCCAGCCTTATTTCATCTTCTCTCCTCTCCTCTCCTCTATTCTCCTCTCCTCTCCTCGCCTCGCCTCGCCTCGCCTCGCCTCACTTCTCCTCTCTCCACTTTTTCCCTTTTCTTCTCTCCCCATAGTGAGTCTAATAACAAAAAGAATATTTGCCTGAAAGGACAGTGGAATTTCAGCTCCAAAACCACTTTCAAGGACACATAACACAATGGATACATCTGTTTCACTTTTTAATTTATTTTATTTCATTTTATTTAGTCTTATATTTTTTTTAGTTTTGTTTTCCTTTGTTGCCCTCTCCTCTCTTCTCCTTTCTTCTCCTTCTTCTGTGGTCTTGCCTTGCCTTGCCTTTGCCTTGCCTTGCCTTGCCTTGCCTTGCCTTGCCTTGCCTTGCCTTGCCTTGCCTTGCCTTGCCTTGCCTTGCCTTGCCTTGCCTTGCCTTGCCTTGCCTTGCCTTGCCTTGCCTTGCCTTGCCTTGCCTTGCCTTGCCTTGCCTTGCCTTGCCTTGCCTTGCCTTGCCTTGCCTTGCCTTGCCTTGCCTTGCCTTGCCTTGCCTTGCCTTGCCTTGCCTTGCCTTGCCTTGCCTTGCCCTGCCTTTGCCTTGCCTTGCCTTGCCTTTGCCTTGCCTTGCCTTGCCTTGCCTTGCCTTGCCTTGCCTTGCCTTGCCTTGCCTTGCCTTGCCTTGCCTTGCCTTGCCTTGCCTTGCCACACTCCTTTGCTCTTGCCACTGCAATCCGGTTGAGAAGGATTTCAAAGCATCCGACGAGTTTGGAAGGTGGTGGCTCTGTCAACAGGTTGTCTTGCAGCAGAGAACCTCCAGCAGCCTCATGCAAGGTCTTCCTCCCTTCATCCCTGCCCTGTGATTCCACCAGCTGCTCCAGTGCTTCCTCGGGGATGTGTTGGAGCTGCCCCCGGGCCAGCTCTGGCGCTGGGCACGGGAGGCTGCTCCCTTTTATAGTGCCCCGGGGCATTGTGACCTCAGCGTTGCCGGGTGCTGGCATTGTGACGTGGGGGTGACAGAGCCCCCATGTGCAGCCCCGCCCATCCCCCCTCTGCCCAGCACCCTTTGGAGGAAGCCCTTGAGCCGCTGGCCCCCAATCACTCTCTGTACCTACAAGACAGGGGAGTAATCAACCTAACCATGGCCCTTTTTTGCAAAAATAGAGTCTGGATTTGTTGTCTGTCCAGCCTTATTTCATCTTCTCTCCTCTCCTCTCCTCTATTCTCCTCTCCTCTCCTCGCCTCGCCTCGCCTCGCCTCGCCTCACTTCTCCTCTCTCCACTTTTTCCCTTTTCTTCTCTCCCCATAGTGAGTCTAATAACAAAAAGAATATTTGCCTGAAAGGACAGTGGAATTTCAGCTCCAAAACCACTTTCAAGGACACATAACACAATGGATACATCTGTTTCACTTTTTAATTTATTTTATTTCATTTTATTTAGTCTTATATTTTTTTTAGTTTTGTTTTCCTTTGTTGCCCTCTCCTCTCTTCTCCTTTCTTCTCCTTCTTCTGTGGTCTTGCCTTGCCTTGCCTTTGCCTTGCCTTGCCTTGCCTTGCCTTGCCTTGCCTTGCCTTGCCTTGCCTTGCCTTGCCTTGCCTTGCCTTGCCTTGCCTTGCCTTGCCTTGCCTTGCCTTGCCTTGCCTTGCCTTGCCTTGCCTTGCCTTGCCTTGCCTTGCCTTGCCTTGCCTTGCCTTGCCTTGCCTTGCCTTGCCTTGCCTTGCCTTGCCTTGCCTTGCCTTGCCTTGCCTTGCCTTGCCTTGCCCTGCCTTTGCCTTGCCTTGCCTTGCCTTTGCCTTGCCTTGCCTTGCCTTGCCTTGCCTTGCCTTGCCTTGCCTTGCCTTGCCTTGCCTTGCCTTGCCTTGCCTTGCCTTGCCTTGCCACACTCCTTTGCTCTTGCCACTGCAATCCGGTTGAGAAGGATTTCAAAGCATCCGACGAGTTTGGAAGGTGGTGGCTCTGTCAACAGGTTGTCTTGCAGCAGAGAACCTCCAGCAGCCTCATGCAAGGTCTTCCTCCCTTCATCCCTGCCCTGTGATTCCACCAGCTGCTCCAGTGCTTCCTCGGGGATGTGTTGGAGCTGCCCCCGGGCCAGCTCTGGCGCTGGGCACGGGAGGCTGCTCCCTTTTATAGTGCCCCGGGGCATTGTGACCTCAGCGTTGCCGGGTGCTGGCATTGTGACGTGGGGGTGACAGAGCCCCCATGTGCAGCCCCGCCCATCCCCCCTCTGCCCAGCACCCTTTGGAGGAAGCCCTTGAGCCGCTGGCCCCCAATCACTCTCTGTACCTACAAGACAGGGGAGTAATCAACCTAACCATGGCCCTTTTTTGCAAAAATAGAGTCTGGATTTGTTGTCTGTCCAGCCTTATTTCATCTTCTCTCCTCTCCTCTCCTCTATTCTCCTCTCCTCTCCTCGCCTCGCCTCGCCTCGCCTCGCCTCACTTCTCCTCTCTCCACTTTTTCCCTTTTCTTCTCTCCCCATAGTGAGTCTAATAACAAAAAGAATATTTGCCTGAAAGGACAGTGGAATTTCAGCTCCAAAACCACTTTCAAGGACACATAACACAATGGATACATCTGTTTCACTTTTTAATTTATTTTATTTCATTTTATTTAGTCTTATATTTTTTTTAGTTTTGTTTTCCTTTGTTGCCCTCTCCTCTCTTCTCCTTTCTTCTCCTTCTTCTGTGGTCTTGCCTTGCCTTGCCTTTGCCTTGCCTTGCCTTGCCTTGCCTTGCCTTGCCTTGCCTTGCCTTGCCTTGCCTTGCCTTGCCTTGCCTTGCCTTGCCTTGCCTTGCCTTGCCTTGCCTTGCCTTGCCTTGCCACACTCCTTTGCTCTTGCCACTGCAATCCGGTTGAGAAGGATTTCAAAGCATCCGACGAGTTTGGAAGGTGGTGGCTCTGTCAACAGGTTGTCTTGCAGCAGAGAACCTCCAGCAGCCTCATGCAAGGTCTTCCTCCCTTCATCCCTGCCCTGTGATTCCACCAGCTGCTCCAGTGCTTCCTCGGGGATGTGTTGGAGCTGCCCCCGGGCCAGCTCTGGCGCTGGGCACGGGAGGCTGCTCCCTTTTATAGTGCCCCGGGGCATTGTGACCTCAGCGTTGCCGGGTGCTGGCATTGTGACGTGGGGGTGACAGAGCCCCCATGTGCAGCCCCGCCCATCCCCCCTCTGCCCAGCACCCTTTGGAGGAAGCCCTTGAGCCGCTGGCCCCCAATCACTCTCTGTACCTACAAGACAGGGGAGTAATCAACCTAACCATGGCCCTTTTTTGCAAAAATAGAGTCTGGATTTGTTGTCTGTCCAGCCTTATTTCATCTTCTCTCCTCTCCTCTCCTCTATTCTCCTCTCCTCTCCTCGCCTCGCCTCGCCTCGCCTCGCCTCACTTCTCCTCTCTCCACTTTTTCCCTTTTCTTCTCTCCCCATAGTGAGTCTAATAACAAAAAGAATATTTGCCTGAAAGGACAGTGGAATTTCAGCTCCAAAACCACTTTCAAGGACACATAACACAATGGATACATCTGTTTCACTTTTTAATTTATTTTATTTCATTTTATTTAGTCTTATATTTTTTTTAGTTTTGTTTTCCTTTGTTGCCCTCTCCTCTCTTCTCCTTTCTTCTCCTTCTTCTGTGGTCTTGCCTTGCCTTGCCTTTGCCTTGCCTTGCCTTGCCTTGCCTTGCCTTGCCTTGCCTTGCCTTGCCTTGCCTTGCCTTGCCTTGCCTTGCCTTGCCTTGCCTTGCCTTGCCTTGCCTTGCCTTGCCTTGCCTTGCCTTGCCTTGCCTTGCCTTGCCTTGCCTTGCCTTGCCTTGCCTTGCCTTGCCTTGCCTTGCCTTGCCTTGCCTTGCCTTGCCTTGCCTTGCCTTGCCTTGCCTTGCCTTGCCTTGCCTTGCCTTGCCTTGCCTTGCCTTGCCTTGCCTTGCCTTGCCTTGCCTTGCCTTGCCTTGCCTTGCCTTGCCTTGCCTTGCCTTGCCTTGCCTTGCCTTGCCTTGCCTTGCCTTGCCTTGCCTTGCCTTGCCTTGCCTTGCCTTGCCTTGCCTTGCCTTGCCTTGCCTTGCCTTGCCTTGCCTTGCCTTGCCTTGCCTTGCCTTGCCTTGCCTTGCCTTGCCTTGCCTTGCCTTGCCTTGCCTTGCCTTGCCTTGCCTTGCCTTGCCTTGCCTTGCCTTGCCTTGCCTTGCCTTGCCTTGCCTTGCCTTGCCTTGCCTTGCCTTGCCTTGCCTTGCCTTGCCTTGCCTTGCCTTGCCTTGCCTTGCCTTGCCTTGCCTTGCCTTGCCTTGCCTTGCCTTGCCTTGCCTTGCCTTGCCTTGCCTTGCCTTGCCTTGCCTTGCCTTGCCTTGCCTTGCCTTGCCTTGCCTTGCCTTGCCTTGCCTTGCCTTGCCTTGCCTTGCCTTGCCTTGCCTTGCCTTGCCTTGCCTTGCCTTGCCTTGCCTTGCCTTGCCTTGCCTTGCCTTGCCTTGCCTTGCCTTGCCTTGCCTTGCCTTGCCTTGCCTTGCCTTGCCTTGCCTTGCCTTGCCTTGCCTTGCCTTGCCTTGCCTTGCCTTGCCTTGCCTTGCCTTGCCTTGCCTTGCCTTGCCTTGCCTTGCCTTGCCTTGCCTTGCCTTGCCTTGCCTTGCCTTGCCTTGCCTTGCCTTGCCTTGCCTTGCCTTGCCTTGCCTTGCCTTGCCTTGCCTTGCCTTGCCTTGCCTTGCCTTGCCTTGCCTTGCCTTGCCTTGCCTTGCCTTGCCTTGCCTTGCCTTGCCTTGCCTTGCCTTGCCTTGCCTTGCCTTGCCTTGCCTTGCCTTGCCTTGCCTTGCCTTGCCTTGCCTTGCCTTGCCTTGCCTTGCCTTGCCTTGCCTTGCCTTGCCTTGCCTTGCCTTGCCTTGCCTTGCCTTGCCTTGCCTTGCCTTGCCTTGCCTTGCCTTGCCTTGCCTTGCCTTGCCTTGCCTTGCCTTGCCTTGCCTTGCCTTGCCTTGCCTTGCCTTGCCTTGCCTTGCCTTGCCTTGCCTTGCCTTGCCTTGCCTTGCCTTGCCTTGCCTTGCCTTGCCTTGCCTTGCCTTGCCTTGCCTTGCCTTGCCTTGCCTTGCCTTGCCTTGCCTTGCCTTGCCTTGCCTTGCCTTGCCTTGCCTTGCCTTGCCTTGCCTTGCCTTGCCTTGCCTTGCCTTGCCTTGCCTTGCCTTGCCTTGCCTTGCCTTGCCTTGCCTTGCCTTGCCTTGCCTTGCCTTGCCTTGCCTTGCCTTGCCTTGCCTTGCCTTGCCTTGCCTTGCCTTGCCTTGCCTTGCCTTGCCTTGCCTTGCCTTGCCTTGCCTTGCCTTGCCTTGCCTTGCCTTGCCTTGCCTTGCCTTGCCTTGCCTTGCCTTGCCTTGCCTTGCCTTGCCTTGCCTTGCCTTGCCTTGCCTTGCCTTGCCTTGCCTTGCCTTGCCTTGCCTTGCCTTGCCTTGCCTTGCCTTGCCTTGCCTTGCCTTGCCTTGCCTTGCCTTGCCTTGCCTTGCCTTGCCTTGCCTTGCCTTGCCTTGCCTTGCCTTGCCTTGCCTTGCCTTGCCTTGCCTTGCCTTGCCTTGCCTTGCCTTGCCTTGCCTTGCCTTGCCTTGCCTTGCCTTGCCTTGCCTTGCCTTGCCTTGCCTTGCCTTGCCTTGCCTTGCCTTGCCTTGCCTTGCCTTGCCTTGCCTTGCCTTGCCTTGCCTTGCCTTGCCTTGCCTTGCCTTGCCTTGCCTTGCCTTGCCTTGCCTTGCCTTGCCTTGCCTTGCCTTGCCTTGCCTTGCCTTGCCTTGCCTTGCCTTGCCTTGCCTTGCCTTGCCTTGCCTTGCCTTGCCTTGCCTTGCCTTGCCTTGCCTTGCCTTGCCTTGCCTTGCCTTGCCTTGCCTTGCCTTGCCTTGCCTTGCCTTGCCTTGCCTTGCCTTGCCTTGCCTTGCCTTGCCTTGCCTTGCCTTGCCTTGCCTTGCCTTGCCTTGCCTTGCCTTGCCTTGCCTTGCCTTGCCTTGCCTTGCCTTGCCTTGCCTTGCCTTGCCTTGCCTTGCCTTGCCTTGCCTTGCCTTGCCTTGCCTTGCCTTGCCTTGCCTTGCCTTGCCTTGCCTTGCCTTGCCTTGCCTTGCCTTGCCTTGCCTTGCCTTGCCTTGCCTTGCCTTGCCTTGCCTTGCCTTGCCTTGCCTTGCCTTGCCTTGCCTTGCCTTGCCTTGCCTTGCCTTGCCTTGCCTTGCCTTGCCTTGCCTTGCCTTGCCTTGCCTTGCCTTGCCTTGCCTTGCCTTGCCTTGCCTTGCCTTGCCTTGCCTTGCCTTGCCTTGCCTTGCCTTGCCTTGCCTTGCCTTGCCTTGCCTTGCCTTGCCTTGCCTTGCCTTGCCTTGCCTTGCCTTGCCTTGCCTTGCCTTGCCTTGCCTTGCCTTGCCTTGCCTTGCCTTGCCTTGCCTTGCCTTGCCTTGCCTTGCCTTGCCTTGCCTTGCCTTGCCTTGCCTTGCCTTGCCTTGCCTTGCCTTGCCTTGCCTTGCCTTGCCTTGCCTTGCCTTGCCTTGCCTTGCCTTGCCACACTCCTTTGCTCTTGCCACTGCAATCCGGTTGAGAAGGATTTCAAAGCATCCGACGAGTTTGGAAGGTGGTGGCTCTGTCAACAGGTTGTCTTGCAGCAGAGAACCTCCAGCAGCCTCATGCAAGGTCTTCCTCCCTTCATCCCTGCCCTGTGATTCCACCAGCTGTTCCAGTGCTTCCTCGGGGATGTGTTGGAGCTGCCCCCGGGCCAGCTCTGGCGCTGGGCACGGGAGGCTGCTCCCTTTTATAGTGCCCCGGGGCATTGTGACCTCAGCGTTGCCGGGTGCTGGCATTGTGACGTGGGGGTGACAGAGCCCCCATGTGCAGCCCCGCCCATCCCCCCTCTGCCCAGCACCCTTTGGAGGAAGCCCTTGAGCCGCTGGCCCCCAATCACTCTCTGTACCTACAAGACAGGGGAGTAATCAACCTAACCATGGCCCTCTTTTGCAAAAATAGAGTCTGGATTTGTTGTCTGTCCAGCCTTATTTCATCTTCTCTCCTCTCCTCTCCTCTATTCTCCTCTCCTCTCCTCGCCTCGCCTCGCCTCGCCTCGCCTCGCCTCACTTCTCCTCTCTCCACTTTTTCCCTTTTCTTCTCTCCCCATAGTGAGTCTAATAACAAAAAGAATATTTGCCTGAAAGGACAGTGGAATTTCAGCTCCAAAACCACTTTCAAGGACACATAACACAATGGATACATCTGTTTCACTTTTTAATTTATTTTATTTCATTTTATTTAGTCTTATATTTTTTTTAGTTTTGTTTTCCTTTGTTGCCCTCTCCTCTCTTCTCCTTTCTTCTCCTTCTTCTGTGGTCTTGCCTTGCCTTGCCTTTGCCTTGCCTTGCCTTGCCTTGCCTTGCCTTGCCTTGCCTTGCCTTGCCTTGCCTTGCCTTGCCACACTCCTTTGCTCTTGCCACTGCAATCCGGTTGAGAAGGATTTCAAAGCATCCGACGAGTTTGGAAGGTGGTGGCTCTGTCAACAGGTTGTCTTGCAGCAGAGAACCTCCAGCAGCCTCATGCAAGGTCTTCCTCCCTTCATCCCTGCCCTGTGATTCCACCAGCTGTTCCAGTGCTTCCTCGGGGATGTGTTGGAGCTGCCCCCGGGCCAGCTCTGGCGCTGGGCACGGGAGGCTGCTCCCTTTTATAGTGCCCCGGGGCATTGTGACCTCAGCGTTGCCGGGTGCTGGCATTGTGACGTGGGGGTGACAGAGCCCCCATGTGCAGCCCCGCCCATCCCCCCTCTGCCCAGCACCCTTTGGAGGAAGCCCTTGAGCCGCTGGCCCCCAATCACTCTCTGTACCTACAAGACAGGGGAGTAATCAACCTAACCATGGCCCTCTTTTGCAAAAATAGAGTCTGGATTTGTTGTCTGTCCAGCCTTATTTCATCTTCTCTCCTCTCCTCTCCTCTATTCTCCTCTCCTCTCCTCGCCTCGCCTCGCCTCGCCTCGCCTCGCCTCACTTCTCCTCTCTCCACTTTTTCCCTTTTCTTCTCTCCCCATAGTGAGTCTAATAACAAAAAGAATATTTGCCTGAAAGGACAGTGGAATTTCAGCTCCAAAACCACTTTCAAGGACACATAACACAATGGATACATCTGTTTCACTTTTTAATTTATTTTATTTCATTTTATTTAGTCTTATATTTTTTTTAGTTTTGTTTTCCTTTGTTGCCCTCTCCTCTCTTCTCCTTTCTTCTCCTTCTTCTGTGGTCTTGCCTTGCCTTGCCTTTGCCTTGCCTTGCCTTGCCTTGCCTTGCCTTGCCTTGCCTTGCCTTGCCTTGCCTTGCCTTGCCACACTCCTTTGCTCTTGCCACTGCAATCCGGTTGAGAAGGATTTCAAAGCATCCGACGAGTTTGGAAGGTGGTGGCTCTGTCAACAGGTTGTCTTGCAGCAGAGAACCTCCAGCAGCCTCATGCAAGGTCTTCCTCCCTTCATCCCTGCCCTGTGATTCCACCAGCTGTTCCAGTGCTTCCTCGGGGATGTGTTGGAGCTGCCCCCGGGCCAGCTCTGGCGCTGGGCACGGGAGGCTGCTCCCTTTTATAGTGCCCCGGGGCATTGTGACCTCAGCGTTGCCGGGTGCTGGCATTGTGACGTGGGGGTGACAGAGCCCCCATGTGCAGCCCCGCCCATCCCCCCTCTGCCCAGCACCCTTTGGAGGAAGCCCTTGAGCCGCTGGCCCCCAATCACTCTCTGTACCTACAAGACAGGGGAGTAATCAACCTAACCATGGCCCTCTTTTGCAAAAATAGAGTCTGGATTTGTTGTCTGTCCAGCCTTATTTCATCTTCTCTCCTCTCCTCTCCTCTATTCTCCTCTCCTCTCCTCGCCTCGCCTCGCCTCGCCTCGCCTCGCCTCACTTCTCCTCTCTCCACTTTTTCCCTTTTCTTCTCTCCCCATAGTGAGTCTAATAACAAAAAGAATATTTGCCTGAAAGGACAGTGGAATTTCAGCTCCAAAACCACTTTCAAGGACACATAACACAATGGATACATCTGTTTCACTTTTTAATTTATTTTATTTCATTTTATTTAGTCTTATATTTTTTTTAGTTTTGTTTTCCTTTGTTGCCCTCTCCTCTCTTCTCCTTTCTTCTCCTTCTTCTGTGGTCTTGCCTTGCCTTGCCTTTGCCTTGCCTTGCCTTGCCTTGCCTTGCCTTGCCTTGCCTTGCCTTGCCTTGCCTTGCCTTGCCTTGCCTTGCCTTGCCTTGCCTTGCCTTGCCTTGCCACACTCCTTTGCTCTTGCCACTGCAATCCGGTTGAGAAGGATTTCAAAGCATCCGACGAGTTTGGAAGGTGGTGGCTCTGTCAACAGGTTGTCTTGCAGCAGAGAACCTCCAGCAGCCTCATGCAAGGTCTTCCTCCCTTCATCCCTGCCCTGTGATTCCACCAGCTGCTCCAGTGCTTCCTCGGGGATGTGTTGGAGCTGCCCCCGGGCCAGCTCTGGCGCTGGGCACGGGAGGCTGCTCCCTTTTATAGTGCCCCGGGGCATTGTGACCTCAGCGTTGCCGGGTGCTGGCATTGTGACGTGGGGGTGACAGAGCCCCCATGTGCAGCCCCGCCCATCCCCCCTCTGCCCAGCACCCTTTGGAGGAAGCCCTTGAGCCGCTGGCCCCCAATCACTCTCTGTACCTACAAGACAGGGGAGTAATCAACCTAACCATGGCCCTCTTTTGCAAAAATAGAGTCTGGATTTGTTGTCTGTCCAGCCTTATTTCATCTTCTCTCCTCTCCTCTCCTCTATTCTCCTCTCCTCTCCTCGCCTCGCCTCGCCTCGCCTCGCCTCGCCTCACTTCTCCTCTCTCCACTTTTTCCCTTTTCTTCTCTCCCCATAGTGAGTCTAATAACAAAAAGAATATTTGCCTGAAAGGACAGTGGAATTTCAGCTCCAAAACCACTTTCAAGGACACATAACACAATGGATACATCTGTTTCACTTTTTAATTTATTTTATTTCATTTTATTTAGTCTTATATTTTTTTTAGTTTTGTTTTCCTTTGTTGCCCTCTCCTCTCTTCTCCTTTCTTCTCCTTCTTCTGTGGTCTTGCCTTGCCTTGCCTTTGCCTTGCCTTGCCTTGCCTTGCCTTGCCTTGCCTTGCCTTGCCTTGCCTTGCCTTGCCTTGCCTTGCCTTGCCTTGCCTTGCCTTGCCTTGCCTTGCCTTGCCTTGCCTTGCCTTGCCTTGCCTTGCCTTGCCTTGCCTTGCCTTGCCTTGCCTTGCCTTGCCTTGCCTTGCCTTGCCTTGCCTTGCCTTGCCTTGCCTTGCCTTGCCTTGCCTTGCCTTGCCTTGCCTTGCCTTGCCTTGCCTTGCCTTGCCTTGCCTTGCCTTGCCTTGCCTTGCCTTGCCTTGCCTTGCCTTGCCTTGCCTTGCCTTGCCTTGCCTTGCCTTGCCTTGCCTTGCCTTGCCTTGCCTTGCCTTGCCTTGCCTTGCCTTGCCTTGCCTTGCCTTGCCTTGCCTTGCCTTGCCTTGCCTTGCCTTGCCTTGCCTTGCCTTGCCTTGCCTTGCCTTGCCTTGCCTTGCCTTGCCTTGCCTTGCCTTGCCTTGCCTTGCCTTGCCTTGCCTTGCCTTGCCTTGCCTTGCCTTGCCTTGCCTTGCCTTGCCTTGCCTTGCCTTGCCTTGCCTTGCCTTGCCTTGCCTTGCCTTGCCTTGCCTTGCCTTGCCTTGCCTTGCCTTGCCTTGCCTTGCCTTGCCTTGCCTTGCCTTGCCTTGCCTTGCCTTGCCTTGCCTTGCCTTGCCTTGCCTTGCCTTGCCTTGCCTTGCCTTGCCTTGCCTTGCCTTGCCTTGCCTTGCCTTGCCTTGCCTTGCCTTGCCTTGCCTTGCCTTGCCTTGCCTTGCCTTGCCTTGCCTTGCCTTGCCTTGCCTTGCCTTGCCTTGCCTTGCCTTGCCTTGCCTTGCCTTGCCTTGCCTTGCCTTGCCTTGCCTTGCCTTGCCTTGCCTTGCCTTGCCTTGCCTTGCCTTGCCTTGCCTTGCCTTGCCTTGCCTTGCCTTGCCTTGCCTTGCCTTGCCTTGCCTTGCCTTGCCTTGCCTTGCCTTGCCTTGCCTTGCCTTGCCTTGCCTTGCCTTGCCTTGCCTTGCCTTGCCTTGCCTTGCCTTGCCTTGCCTTGCCTTGCCTTGCCTTGCCTTGCCTTGCCTTGCCTTGCCTTGCCTTGCCTTGCCTTGCCTTGCCTTGCCTTGCCTTGCCTTGCCTTGCCTTGCCTTGCCTTGCCTTGCCTTGCCTTGCCTTGCCTTGCCTTGCCTTGCCTTGCCTTGCCTTGCCTTGCCTTGCCTTGCCTTGCCTTGCCTTGCCTTGCCTTGCCTTGCCTTGCCTTGCCTTGCCTTGCCTTGCCTTGCCTTGCCTTGCCTTGCCTTGCCTTGCCTTGCCTTGCCTTGCCTTGCCTTGCCTTGCCTTGCCTTGCCTTGCCTTGCCTTGCCTTGCCTTGCCTTGCCTTGCCTTGCCTTGCCTTGCCTTGCCTTGCCTTGCCTTGCCTTGCCTTGCCTTGCCTTGCCTTGCCTTGCCTTGCCTTGCCTTGCCTTGCCTTGCCTTGCCTTGCCTTGCCTTGCCTTGCCTTGCCTTGCCTTGCCTTGCCTTGCCTTGCCTTGCCTTGCCTTGCCTTGCCTTGCCTTGCCTTGCCTTGCCTTGCCTTGCCTTGCCTTGCCTTGCCTTGCCTTGCCTTGCCTTGCCTTGCCTTGCCTTGCCTTGCCTTGCCTTGCCTTGCCTTGCCTTGCCTTGCCTTGCCTTGCCTTGCCTTGCCTTGCCTTGCCTTGCCTTGCCTTGCCTTGCCTTGCCTTGCCTTGCCTTGCCTTGCCTTGCCTTGCCTTGCCTTGCCTTGCCTTGCCTTGCCTTGCCTTGCCTTGCCTTGCCTTGCCTTGCCTTGCCTTGCCACACTCCTTTGCTCTTGCCACTGCAATCCGGTTGAGAAGGATTTCAAAGCATCCGACGAGTTTGGAAGGTGGTGGCTCTGTCAACAGGTTGTCTTGCAGCAGAGAACCTCCAGCAGCCTCATGCAAGGTCTTCCTCCCTTCATCCCTGCCCTGTGATTCCACCAGCTGTTCCAGTGCTTCCTCGGGGATGTGTTGGAGCTGCCCCCGGGCCAGCTCTGGCGCTGGGCACGGGAGGCTGCTCCCTTTTATAGTGCCCCGGGGCATTGTGACCTCAGCGTTGCCGGGTGCTGGCATTGTGACGTGGGGGTGACAGAGCCCCCATGTGCAGCCCCGCCCATCCCCCCTCTGCCCAGCACCCTTTGGAGGAAGCCCTTGAGCCGCTGGCCCCCAATCACTCTCTGTACCTACAAGACAGGGGAGTAATCAACCTAACCATGGCCCTCTTTTGCAAAAATAGAGTCTGGATTTGTTGTCTGTCCAGCCTTATTTCATCTTCTCTCCTCTCCTCTCCTCTATTCTCCTCTCCTCTCCTCTCCTCGCCTCGCCTCGCCTCGCCTCGCCTCACTTCTCCTCTCTCCACTTTTTCCCTTTTCTTCTCTCCCCATAGTGAGTCTAATAACAAAAAGAATATTTGCCTGAAAGGACAGTGGAATTTCAGCTCCAAAACCACTTTCAAGGACACATAACACAATGGATACATCTGTTTCACTTTTTAATTTATTTTATTTCATTTTATTTAGTCTTATATTTTTTTTAGTTTTGTTTTCCTTTGTTGCCCTCTCCTCTCTTCTCCTTTCTTCTCCTTCTTCTGTGGTCTTGCCTTGCCTTGCCTTTGCCTTGCCTTGCCTTGCCTTGCCTTGCCTTGCCTTGCCTTGCCTTGCCTTGCCTTGCCTTGCCTTGCCTTGCCTTGCCTTGCCTTGCCTTGCCTTGCCTTGCCTTGCCTTGCCTTGCCTTGCCTTGCCTTGCCTTGCCTTGCCTTGCCTTGCCTTGCCTTGCCTTGCCTTGCCTTGCCTTGCCTTGCCTTGCCTTGCCTTGCCTTGCCTTGCCTTGCCTTGCCTTGCCTTGCCTTGCCTTGCCTTGCCTTGCCTTGCCTTGCCTTGCCTTGCCTTGCCTTGCCTTGCCTTGCCTTGCCTTGCCTTGCCTTGCCTTGCCTTGCCTTGCCTTGCCTTGCCTTGCCTTGCCTTGCCTTGCCTTGCCTTGCCTTGCCTTGCCTTGCCTTGCCTTGCCTTGCCTTGCCTTGCCTTGCCTTGCCTTGCCTTGCCTTGCCTTGCCTTGCCTTGCCTTGCCTTGCCTTGCCTTGCCTTGCCTTGCCTTGCCTTGCCTTGCCTTGCCTTGCCTTGCCTTGCCTTGCCTTGCCTTGCCTTGCCTTGCCTTGCCTTGCCTTGCCTTGCCTTGCCTTGCCTTGCCTTGCCTTGCCTTGCCTTGCCTTGCCTTGCCTTGCCTTGCCTTGCCTTGCCTTGCCTTGCCTTGCCTTGCCTTGCCTTGCCTTGCCTTGCCTTGCCTTGCCTTGCCTTGCCTTGCCTTGCCTTGCCTTGCCTTGCCTTGCCTTGCCTTGCCTTGCCTTGCCTTGCCTTGCCTTGCCTTGCCTTGCCTTGCCTTGCCTTGCCTTGCCTTGCCTTGCCTTGCCTTGCCTTGCCTTGCCTTGCCTTGCCTTGCCTTGCCTTGCCTTGCCTTGCCTTGCCTTGCCTTGCCTTGCCTTGCCTTGCCTTGCCTTGCCTTGCCTTGCCTTGCCTTGCCTTGCCTTGCCTTGCCTTGCCTTGCCTTGCCTTGCCTTGCCTTGCCTTGCCTTGCCTTGCCTTGCCTTGCCTTGCCTTGCCTTGCCTTGCCTTGCCTTGCCACACTCCTTTGCTCTTGCCACTGCAATCCGGTTGAGAAGGATTTCAAAGCATCCGACGAGTTTGGAAGGTGGTGGCTCTGTCAACAGGTTGTCTTGCAGCAGAGAACCTCCAGCAGCCTCATGCAAGGTCTTCCTCCCTTCATCCCTGCCCTGTGATTCCACCAGCTGTTCCAGTGCTTCCTCGGGGATGTGTTGGAGCTGCCCCCGGGCCAGCTCTGGCGCTGGGCACGGGAGGCTGCTCCCTTTTATAGTGCCCCGGGGCATTGTGACCTCAGCGTTGCCGGGTGCTGGCATTGTGACGTGGGGGTGACAGAGCCCCCATGTGCAGCCCCGCCCATCCCCCCTCTGCCCAGCACCCTTTGGAGGAAGCCCTTGAGCCGCTGGCCCCCAATCACTCTCTGTACCTACAAGACAGGGGAGTAATCAACCTAACCATGGCCCTCTTTTGCAAAAATAGAGTCTGGATTTGTTGTCTGTCCAGCCTTATTTCATCTTCTCTCCTCTCCTCTCCTCTATTCTCCTCTCCTCTCCTCGCCTCGCCTCGCCTCGCCTCGCCTCGCCTCACTTCTCCTCTCTCCACTTTTTCCCTTTTCTTCTCTCCCCATAGTGAGTCTAATAACAAAAAGAATATTTGCCTGAAAGGACAGTGGAATTTCAGCTCCAAAACCACTTTCAAGGACACATAACACAATGGATACATCTGTTTCACTTTTTAATTTATTTTATTTCATTTTATTTAGTCTTATATTTTTTTTAGTTTTGTTTTCCTTTGTTGCCCTCTCCTCTCTTCTCCTTTCTTCTCCTTCTTCTGTGGTCTTGCCTTGCCTTGCCTTTGCCTTGCCTTGCCTTGCCTTGCCTTGCCTTGCCTTGCCTTGCCTTGCCTTGCCTTGCCTTGCCTTGCCTTGCCTTGCCACACTCCTTTGCTCTTGCCACTGCAATCCGGTTGAGAAGGATTTCAAAGCATCCGACGAGTTTGGAAGGTGGTGGCTCTGTCAACAGGTTGTCTTGCAGCAGAGAACCTCCAGCAGCCTCATGCAAGGTCTTCCTCCCTTCATCCCTGCCCTGTGATTCCACCAGCTGTTCCAGTGCTTCCTCGGGGATGTGTTGGAGCTGCCCCCGGGCCAGCTCTGGCGCTGGGCACGGGAGGCTGCTCCCTTTTATAGTGCCCCGGGGCATTGTGACCTCAGCGTTGCCGGGTGCTGGCATTGTGACGTGGGGGTGACAGAGCCCCCATGTGCAGCCCCGCCCATCCCCCCTCTGCCCAGCACCCTTTGGAGGAAGCCCTTGAGCCGCTGGCCCCCAATCACTCTCTGTACCTACAAGACAGGGGAGTAATCAACCTAACCATGGCCCTCTTTTGCAAAAATAGAGTCTGGATTTGTTGTCTGTCCAGCCTTATTTCATCTTCTCTCCTCTCCTCTCCTCTATTCTCCTCTCCTCTCCTCTCCTCGCCTCGCCTCGCCTCGCCTCGCCTCACTTCTCCTCTCTCCACTTTTTCCCTTTTCTTCTCTCCCCATAGTGAGTCTAATAACAAAAAGAATATTTGCCTGAAAGGACAGTGGAATTTCAGCTCCAAAACCACTTTCAAGGACACATAACACAATGGATACATCTGTTTCACTTTTTAATTTATTTTATTTCATTTTATTTAGTCTTATATTTTTTTTAGTTTTGTTTTCCTTTGTTGCCCTCTCCTCTCTTCTCCTTTCTTCTCCTTCTTCTGTGGTCTTGCCTTGCCTTGCCTTTGCCTTGCCTTGCCTTGCCTTGCCTTGCCTTGCCTTGCCTTGCCTTGCCTTGCCTTGCCTTGCCTTGCCTTGCCTTGCCTTGCCTTGCCTTGCCTTGCCTTGCCTTGCCTTGCCTTGCCTTGCCTTGCCTTGCCTTGCCTTGCCTTGCCTTGCCTTGCCTTGCCTTGCCTTGCCTTGCCTTGCCTTGCCTTGCCTTGCCTTGCCTTGCCTTGCCTTGCCTTGCCTTGCCTTGCCTTGCCTTGCCTTGCCTTGCCTTGCCTTGCCTTGCCTTGCCTTGCCTTGCCTTGCCTTGCCTTGCCTTGCCTTGCCTTGCCTTGCCTTGCCTTGCCTTGCCTTGCCTTGCCTTGCCTTGCCTTGCCTTGCCTTGCCTTGCCTTGCCTTGCCTTGCCTTGCCTTGCCTTGCCTTGCCTTGCCTTGCCTTGCCTTGCCTTGCCTTGCCTTGCCTTGCCTTGCCTTGCCTTGCCTTGCCTTGCCTTGCCTTGCCTTGCCTTGCCTTGCCTTGCCTTGCCTTGCCTTGCCTTGCCTTGCCTTGCCTTGCCTTGCCTTGCCTTGCCTTGCCTTGCCTTGCCTTGCCTTGCCTTGCCTTGCCTTGCCTTGCCTTGCCTTGCCTTGCCTTGCCTTGCCTTGCCTTGCCTTGCCTTGCCTTGCCTTGCCTTGCCTTGCCTTGCCTTGCCTTGCCTTGCCTTGCCTTGCCTTGCCTTGCCTTGCCTTGCCTTGCCTTGCCTTGCCTTGCCTTGCCTTGCCTTGCCTTGCCTTGCCTTGCCTTGCCTTGCCTTGCCTTGCCTTGCCTTGCCTTGCCTTGCCTTGCCTTGCCTTGCCTTGCCTTGCCTTGCCTTGCCTTGCCTTGCCTTGCCTTGCCTTGCCTTGCCTTGCCTTGCCTTGCCTTGCCTTGCCTTGCCTTGCCTTGCCTTGCCTTGCCTTGCCTTGCCTTGCCTTGCCTTGCCTTGCCTTGCCTTGCCTTGCCTTGCCTTGCCTTGCCTTGCCTTGCCTTGCCTTGCCTTGCCTTGCCTTGCCTTGCCTTGCCTTGCCTTGCCTTGCCTTGCCTTGCCTTGCCTTGCCTTGCCTTGCCTTGCCTTGCCTTGCCTTGCCTTGCCTTGCCTTGCCTTGCCTTGCCTTGCCTTGCCTTGCCTTGCCTTGCCTTGCCTTGCCTTGCCTTGCCTTGCCTTGCCTTGCCTTGCCTTGCCTTGCCTTGCCTTGCCTTGCCTTGCCTTGCCTTGCCTTGCCTTGCCTTGCCTTGCCTTGCCTTGCCTTGCCTTGCCTTGCCTTGCCTTGCCTTGCCTTGCCTTGCCTTGCCTTGCCTTGCCTTGCCTTGCCTTGCCTTGCCTTGCCTTGCCTTGCCTTGCCTTGCCTTGCCTTGCCTTGCCTTGCCTTGCCTTGCCTTGCCTTGCCACACTCCTTTGCTCTTGCCACTGCAATCCGGTTGAGAAGGATTTCAAAGCATCCGACGAGTTTGGAAGGTGGTGGCTCTGTCAACAGGTTGTCTTGCAGCAGAGAACCTCCAGCAGCCTCATGCAAGGTCTTCCTCCCTTCATCCCTGCCCTGTGATTCCACCAGCTGTTCCAGTGCTTCCTCGGGGATGTGTTGGAGCTGCCCCCGGGCCAGCTCTGGCGCTGGGCACGGGAGGCTGCTCCCTTTTATAGTGCCCCGGGGCATTGTGACCTCAGCGTTGCCGGGTGCTGGCATTGTGACGTGGGGGTGACAGAGCCCCCATGTGCAGCCCCGCCCATCCCCCCTCTGCCCAGCACCCTTTGGAGGAAGCCCTTGAGCCGCTGGCCCCCAATCACTCTCTGTACCTACAAGACAGGGGAGTAATCAACCTAACCATGGCCCTCTTTTGCAAAAATAGAGTCTGGATTTGTTGTCTGTCCAGCCTTATTTCATCTTCTCTCCTCTCCTCTCCTCTATTCTCCTCTCCTCTCCTCGCCTCGCCTCGCCTCGCCTCGCCTCGCCTCACTTCTCCTCTCTCCACTTTTTCCCTTTTCTTCTCTCCCCATAGTGAGTCTAATAACAAAAAGAATATTTGCCTGAAAGGACAGTGGAATTTCAGCTCCAAAACCACTTTCAAGGACACATAACACAATGGATACATCTGTTTCACTTTTTAATTTATTTTATTTCATTTTATTTAGTCTTATATTTTTTTTAGTTTTGTTTTCCTTTGTTGCCCTCTCCTCTCTTCTCCTTTCTTCTCCTTCTTCTGTGGTCTTGCCTTGCCTTGCCTTTGCCTTGCCTTGCCTTGCCTTGCCTTGCCTTGCCTTGCCTTGCCTTGCCTTGCCTTGCCTTGCCTTGCCTTGCCTTGCCACACTCCTTTGCTCTTGCCACTGCAATCCGGTTGAGAAGGATTTCAAAGCATCCGACGAGTTTGGAAGGTGGTGGCTCTGTCAACAGGTTGTCTTGCAGCAGAGAACCTCCAGCAGCCTCATGCAAGGTCTTCCTCCCTTCATCCCTGCCCTGTGATTCCACCAGCTGTTCCAGTGCTTCCTCGGGGATGTGTTGGAGCTGCCCCCGGGCCAGCTCTGGCGCTGGGCACGGGAGGCTGCTCCCTTTTATAGTGCCCCGGGGCATTGTGACCTCAGCGTTGCCGGGTGCTGGCATTGTGACGTGGGGGTGACAGAGCCCCCATGTGCAGCCCCGCCCATCCCCCCTCTGCCCAGCACCCTTTGGAGGAAGCCCTTGAGCCGCTGGCCCCCAATCACTCTCTGTACCTACAAGACAGGGGAGTAATCAACCTAACCATGGCCCTCTTTTGCAAAAATAGAGTCTGGATTTGTTGTCTGTCCAGCCTTATTTCATCTTCTCTCCTCTCCTCTCCTCTATTCTCCTCTCCTCTCCTCGCCTCGCCTCGCCTCGCCTCGCCTCGCCTCACTTCTCCTCTCTCCACTTTTTCCCTTTTCTTCTCTCCCCATAGTGAGTCTAATAACAAAAAGAATATTTGCCTGAAAGGACAGTGGAATTTCAGCTCCAAAACCACTTTCAAGGACACATAACACAATGGATACATCTGTTTCACTTTTTAATTTATTTTATTTCATTTTATTTAGTCTTATATTTTTTTTAGTTTTGTTTTCCTTTGTTGCCCTCTCCTCTCTTCTCCTTTCTTCTCCTTCTTCTGTGGTCTTGCCTTGCCTTGCCTTTGCCTTGCCTTGCCTTGCCTTGCCTTGCCTTGCCTTGCCTTGCCTTGCCTTGCCTTGCCTTGCCACACTCCTTTGCTCTTGCCACTGCAATCCGGTTGAGAAGGATTTCAAAGCATCCGACGAGTTTGGAAGGTGGTGGCTCTGTCAACAGGTTGTCTTGCAGCAGAGAACCTCCAGCAGCCTCATGCAAGGTCTTCCTCCCTTCATCCCTGCCCTGTGATTCCACCAGCTGTTCCAGTGCTTCCTCGGGGATGTGTTGGAGCTGCCCCCGGGCCAGCTCTGGCGCTGGGCACGGGAGGCTGCTCCCTTTTATAGTGCCCCGGGGCATTGTGACCTCAGCGTTGCCGGGTGCTGGCATTGTGACGTGGGGGTGACAGAGCCCCCATGTGCAGCCCCGCCCATCCCCCCTCTGCCCAGCACCCTTTGGAGGAAGCCCTTGAGCCGCTGGCCCCCAATCACTCTCTGTACCTACAAGACAGGGGAGTAATCAACCTAACCATGGCCCTCTTTTGCAAAAATAGAGTCTGGATTTGTTGTCTGTCCAGCCTTATTTCATCTTCTCTCCTCTCCTCTCCTCTATTCTCCTCTCCTCTCCTCGCCTCGCCTCGCCTCGCCTCGCCTCGCCTCACTTCTCCTCTCTCCACTTTTTCCCTTTTCTTCTCTCCCCATAGTGAGTCTAATAACAAAAAGAATATTTGCCTGAAAGGACAGTGGAATTTCAGCTCCAAAACCACTTTCAAGGACACATAACACAATGGATACATCTGTTTCACTTTTTAATTTATTTTATTTCATTTTATTTAGTCTTATATTTTTTTTAGTTTTGTTTTCCTTTGTTGCCCTCTCCTCTCTTCTCCTTTCTTCTCCTTCTTCTGTGGTCTTGCCTTGCCTTGCCTTTGCCTTGCCTTGCCTTGCCTTGCCTTGCCTTGCCTTGCCTTGCCTTGCCTTGCCTTGCCTTGCCTTGCCTTGCCTTGCCTTGCCTTGCCTTGCCTTGCCTTGCCTTGCCTTGCCTTGCCTTGCCTTGCCTTGCCTTGCCTTGCCTTGCCTTGCCTTGCCTTGCCTTGCCTTGCCTTGCCTTGCCTTGCCTTGCCTTGCCTTGCCTTGCCTTGCCTTGCCTTGCCTTGCCTTGCCTTGCCTTGCCTTGCCTTGCCTTGCCTTGCCTTGCCTTGCCTTGCCTTGCCTTGCCTTGCCTTGCCTTGCCTTGCCTTGCCTTGCCTTGCCTTGCCTTGCCTTGCCTTGCCTTGCCTTGCCTTGCCTTGCCTTGCCTTGCCTTGCCTTGCCTTGCCTTGCCTTGCCTTGCCTTGCCTTGCCTTGCCTTGCCTTGCCTTGCCTTGCCTTGCCTTGCCTTGCCTTGCCTTGCCTTGCCTTGCCTTGCCTTGCCTTGCCTTGCCTTGCCTTGCCTTGCCTTGCCTTGCCTTGCCTTGCCTTGCCTTGCCTTGCCTTGCCTTGCCTTGCCTTGCCTTGCCTTGCCTTGCCTTGCCTTGCCTTGCCTTGCCTTGCCTTGCCTTGCCTTGCCTTGCCTTGCCTTGCCTTGCCTTGCCTTGCCTTGCCTTGCCTTGCCTTGCCTTGCCTTGCCTTGCCTTGCCTTGCCTTGCCTTGCCTTGCCTTGCCTTGCCTTGCCTTGCCTTGCCTTGCCTTGCCTTGCCTTGCCTTGCCTTGCCTTGCCTTGCCTTGCCTTGCCTTGCCTTGCCTTGCCTTGCCTTGCCTTGCCTTGCCTTGCCTTGCCTTGCCTTGCCTTGCCTTGCCTTGCCTTGCCTTGCCTTGCCTTGCCTTGCCTTGCCTTGCCTTGCCTTGCCTTGCCTTGCCTTGCCTTGCCTTGCCTTGCCTTGCCTTGCCTTGCCTTGCCTTGCCTTGCCTTGCCTTGCCTTGCCTTGCCTTGCCTTGCCTTGCCTTGCCTTGCCTTGCCTTGCCTTGCCTTGCCTTGCCTTGCCTTGCCTTGCCTTGCCTTGCCTTGCCTTGCCTTGCCTTGCCTTGCCTTGCCTTGCCTTGCCTTGCCTTGCCTTGCCTTGCCTTGCCTTGCCTTGCCTTGCCTTGCCTTGCCTTGCCTTGCCTTGCCTTGCCTTGCCTTGCCTTGCCTTGCCTTGCCTTGCCTTGCCTTGCCTTGCCTTGCCTTGCCTTGCCTTGCCTTGCCTTGCCTTGCCTTGCCTTGCCTTGCCTTGCCTTGCCTTGCCTTGCCTTGCCTTGCCTTGCCTTGCCTTGCCTTGCCTTGCCTTGCCTTGCCTTGCCTTGCCTTGCCTTGCCTTGCCTTGCCTTGCCTTGCCTTGCCTTGCCTTGCCTTGCCTTGCCTTGCCTTGCCTTGCCTTGCCTTGCCTTGCCTTGCCTTGCCTTGCCTTGCCTTGCCTTGCCTTGCCTTGCCTTGCCTTGCCTTGCCTTGCCTTGCCTTGCCTTGCCTTGCCTTGCCTTGCCTTGCCTTGCCTTGCCTTGCCTTGCCTTGCCTTGCCTTGCCTTGCCTTGCCTTGCCTTGCCTTGCCTTGCCTTGCCTTGCCTTGCCTTGCCTTGCCTTGCCTTGCCTTGCCTTGCCTTGCCTTGCCTTGCCTTGCCTTGCCTTGCCTTGCCTTGCCTTGCCTTGCCTTGCCTTGCCTTGCCTTGCCTTGCCTTGCCTTGCCTTGCCTTGCCTTGCCTTGCCTTGCCTTGCCTTGCCTTGCCTTGCCTTGCCTTGCCTTGCCTTGCCTTGCCTTGCCTTGCCTTGCCTTGCCTTGCCTTGCCTTGCCTTGCCTTGCCTTGCCTTGCCTTGCCTTGCCTTGCCTTGCCTTGCCTTGCCTTGCCTTGCCTTGCCTTGCCTTGCCTTGCCTTGCCTTGCCTTGCCTTGCCTTGCCTTGCCTTGCCTTGCCTTGCCTTGCCTTGCCTTGCCTTGCCTTGCCTTGCCTTGCCTTGCCTTGCCTTGCCTTGCCTTGCCTTGCCTTGCCTTGCCTTGCCTTGCCTTGCCTTGCCTTGCCTTGCCTTGCCTTGCCTTGCCTTGCCTTGCCTTGCCTTGCCTTGCCTTGCCTTGCCTTGCCTTGCCTTGCCTTGCCTTGCCTTGCCACACTCCTTTGCTCTTGCCACTGCAATCCGGTTGAGAAGGATTTCAAAGCATCCGACGAGTTTGGAAGGTGGTGGCTCTGTCAACAGGTTGTCTTGCAGCAGAGAACCTCCAGCAGCCTCATGCAAGGTCTTCCTCCCTTCATCCCTGCCCTGTGATTCCACCAGCTGTTCCAGTGCTTCCTCGGGGATGTGTTGGAGCTGCCCCCGGGCCAGCTCTGGCGCTGGGCACGGGAGGCTGCTCCCTTTTATAGTGCCCCGGGGCATTGTGACCTCAGCGTTGCCGGGTGCTGGCATTGTGACGTGGGGGTGACAGAGCCCCCATGTGCAGCCCCGCCCATCCCCCCTCTGCCCAGCACCCTTTGGAGGAAGCCCTTGAGCCGCTGGCCCCCAATCACTCTCTGTACCTACAAGACAGGGGAGTAATCAACCTAACCATGGCCCTCTTTTGCAAAAATAGAGTCTGGATTTGTTGTCTGTCCAGCCTTATTTCATCTTCTCTCCTCTCCTCTCCTCTATTCTCCTCTCCTCTCCTCTCCTCGCCTCGCCTCGCCTCGCCTCGCCTCACTTCTCCTCTCTCCACTTTTTCCCTTTTCTTCTCTCCCCATAGTGAGTCTAATAACAAAAAGAATATTTGCCTGAAAGGACAGTGGAATTTCAGCTCCAAAACCACTTTCAAGGACACATAACACAATGGATACATCTGTTTCACTTTTTAATTTATTTTATTTCATTTTATTTAGTCTTATATTTTTTTTAGTTTTGTTTTCCTTTGTTGCCCTCTCCTCTCTTCTCCTTTCTTCTCCTTCTTCTGTGGTCTTGCCTTGCCTTGCCTTTGCCTTGCCTTGCCTTGCCTTGCCTTGCCTTGCCTTGCCTTGCCTTGCCTTGCCTTGCCTTGCCTTGCCTTGCCTTGCCTTGCCTTGCCTTGCCTTGCCTTGCCTTGCCTTGCCTTGCCTTGCCTTGCCTTGCCTTGCCTTGCCTTGCCTTGCCTTGCCTTGCCTTGCCTTGCCTTGCCTTGCCTTGCCTTGCCTTGCCTTGCCTTGCCTTGCCTTGCCTTGCCTTGCCTTGCCTTGCCTTGCCTTGCCTTGCCTTGCCTTGCCTTGCCTTGCCTTGCCTTGCCTTGCCTTGCCTTGCCTTGCCTTGCCTTGCCTTGCCTTGCCTTGCCTTGCCTTGCCTTGCCTTGCCTTGCCTTGCCTTGCCTTGCCTTGCCTTGCCTTGCCTTGCCTTGCCTTGCCTTGCCTTGCCTTGCCTTGCCTTGCCTTGCCTTGCCTTGCCTTGCCTTGCCTTGCCTTGCCTTGCCTTGCCTTGCCTTGCCTTGCCTTGCCTTGCCTTGCCTTGCCTTGCCTTGCCTTGCCTTGCCTTGCCTTGCCTTGCCTTGCCTTGCCTTGCCTTGCCTTGCCTTGCCTTGCCTTGCCTTGCCTTGCCTTGCCTTGCCTTGCCTTGCCTTGCCTTGCCTTGCCTTGCCTTGCCTTGCCTTGCCTTGCCTTGCCTTGCCTTGCCTTGCCTTGCCTTGCCTTGCCTTGCCTTGCCTTGCCTTGCCTTGCCTTGCCTTGCCTTGCCTTGCCTTGCCTTGCCTTGCCTTGCCTTGCCTTGCCTTGCCTTGCCTTGCCTTGCCTTGCCTTGCCTTGCCTTGCCTTGCCTTGCCTTGCCTTGCCTTGCCTTGCCTTGCCTTGCCTTGCCTTGCCTTGCCTTGCCTTGCCTTGCCTTGCCTTGCCTTGCCTTGCCTTGCCTTGCCTTGCCTTGCCTTGCCTTGCCTTGCCTTGCCTTGCCTTGCCTTGCCTTGCCTTGCCTTGCCTTGCCTTGCCTTGCCTTGCCTTGCCTTGCCTTGCCTTGCCTTGCCTTGCCTTGCCTTGCCTTGCCTTGCCTTGCCTTGCCTTGCCTTGCCTTGCCTTGCCTTGCCTTGCCTTGCCTTGCCTTGCCTTGCCTTGCCTTGCCTTGCCTTGCCTTGCCTTGCCTTGCCACACTCCTTTGCTCTTGCCACTGCAATCCGGTTGAGAAGGATTTCAAAGCATCCGACGAGTTTGGAAGGTGGTGGCTCTGTCAACAGGTTGTCTTGCAGCAGAGAACCTCCAGCAGCCTCATGCAAGGTCTTCCTCCCTTCATCCCTGCCCTGTGATTCCACCAGCTGTTCCAGTGCTTCCTCGGGGATGTGTTGGAGCTGCCCCCGGGCCAGCTCTGGCGCTGGGCACGGGAGGCTGCTCCCTTTTATAGTGCCCCGGGGCATTGTGACCTCAGCGTTGCCGGGTGCTGGCATTGTGACGTGGGGGTGACAGAGCCCCCATGTGCAGCCCCGCCCATCCCCCCTCTGCCCAGCACCCTTTGGAGGAAGCCCTTGAGCCGCTGGCCCCCAATCACTCTCTGTACCTACAAGACAGGGGAGTAATCAACCTAACCATGGCCCTCTTTTGCAAAAATAGAGTCTGGATTTGTTGTCTGTCCAGCCTTATTTCATCTTCTCTCCTCTCCTCTCCTCTATTCTCCTCTCCTCTCCTCGCCTCGCCTCGCCTCGCCTCGCCTCGCCTCACTTCTCCTCTCTCCACTTTTTCCCTTTTCTTCTCTCCCCATAGTGAGTCTAATAACAAAAAGAATATTTGCCTGAAAGGACAGTGGAATTTCAGCTCCAAAACCACTTTCAAGGACACATAACACAATGGATACATCTGTTTCACTTTTTAATTTATTTTATTTCATTTTATTTAGTCTTATATTTTTTTTAGTTTTGTTTTCCTTTGTTGCCCTCTCCTCTCTTCTCCTTTCTTCTCCTTCTTCTGTGGTCTTGCCTTGCCTTGCCTTTGCCTTGCCTTGCCTTGCCTTGCCTTGCCTTGCCTTGCCTTGCCTTGCCTTGCCTTGCCTTGCCTTGCCTTGCCACACTCCTTTGCTCTTGCCACTGCAATCCGGTTGAGAAGGATTTCAAAGCATCCGACGAGTTTGGAAGGTGGTGGCTCTGTCAACAGGTTGTCTTGCAGCAGAGAACCTCCAGCAGCCTCATGCAAGGTCTTCCTCCCTTCATCCCTGCCCTGTGATTCCACCAGCTGTTCCAGTGCTTCCTCGGGGATGTGTTGGAGCTGCCCCCGGGCCAGCTCTGGCGCTGGGCACGGGAGGCTGCTCCCTTTTATAGTGCCCCGGGGCATTGTGACCTCAGCGTTGCCGGGTGCTGGCATTGTGACGTGGGGGTGACAGAGCCCCCATGTGCAGCCCCGCCCATCCCCCCTCTGCCCAGCACCCTTTGGAGGAAGCCCTTGAGCCGCTGGCCCCCAATCACTCTCTGTACCTACAAGACAGGGGAGTAATCAACCTAACCATGGCCCTCTTTTGCAAAAATAGAGTCTGGATTTGTTGTCTGTCCAGCCTTATTTCATCTTCTCTCCTCTCCTCTCCTCTATTCTCCTCTCCTCTCCTCTCCTCGCCTCGCCTCGCCTCGCCTCGCCTCACTTCTCCTCTCTCCACTTTTTCCCTTTTCTTCTCTCCCCATAGTGAGTCTAATAACAAAAAGAATATTTGCCTGAAAGGACAGTGGAATTTCAGCTCCAAAACCACTTTCAAGGACACATAACACAATGGATACATCTGTTTCACTTTTTAATTTATTTTATTTCATTTTATTTAGTCTTATATTTTTTTTAGTTTTGTTTTCCTTTGTTGCCCTCTCCTCTCTTCTCCTTTCTTCTCCTTCTTCTGTGGTCTTGCCTTGCCTTGCCTTTGCCTTGCCTTGCCTTGCCTTGCCTTGCCTTGCCTTGCCTTGCCTTGCCTTGCCTTGCCTTGCCTTGCCTTGCCTTGCCTTGCCTTGCCTTGCCTTGCCTTGCCTTGCCTTGCCTTGCCTTGCCTTGCCTTGCCTTGCCTTGCCTTGCCTTGCCTTGCCTTGCCTTGCCTTGCCTTGCCTTGCCTTGCCTTGCCTTGCCTTGCCTTGCCTTGCCTTGCCTTGCCTTGCCTTGCCTTGCCTTGCCTTGCCTTGCCTTGCCTTGCCTTGCCTTGCCTTGCCTTGCCTTGCCTTGCCTTGCCTTGCCTTGCCTTGCCTTGCCTTGCCTTGCCTTGCCTTGCCTTGCCTTGCCTTGCCTTGCCTTGCCTTGCCTTGCCTTGCCTTGCCTTGCCTTGCCTTGCCTTGCCTTGCCTTGCCTTGCCTTGCCTTGCCTTGCCTTGCCTTGCCTTGCCTTGCCTTGCCTTGCCTTGCCTTGCCTTGCCTTGCCTTGCCTTGCCTTGCCTTGCCTTGCCTTGCCTTGCCTTGCCTTGCCTTGCCTTGCCTTGCCTTGCCTTGCCTTGCCTTGCCTTGCCTTGCCTTGCCTTGCCTTGCCTTGCCTTGCCTTGCCTTGCCTTGCCTTGCCTTGCCTTGCCTTGCCTTGCCTTGCCTTGCCTTGCCTTGCCTTGCCTTGCCTTGCCTTGCCTTGCCTTGCCTTGCCTTGCCTTGCCTTGCCTTGCCTTGCCTTGCCTTGCCTTGCCTTGCCTTGCCTTGCCTTGCCTTGCCTTGCCTTGCCTTGCCTTGCCTTGCCTTGCCTTGCCTTGCCTTGCCTTGCCTTGCCTTGCCTTGCCTTGCCTTGCCTTGCCTTGCCTTGCCTTGCCTTGCCTTGCCTTGCCTTGCCTTGCCTTGCCTTGCCTTGCCTTGCCTTGCCTTGCCTTGCCTTGCCTTGCCTTGCCTTGCCTTGCCTTGCCTTGCCTTGCCTTGCCTTGCCTTGCCTTGCCTTGCCTTGCCTTGCCTTGCCTTGCCTTGCCTTGCCTTGCCTTGCCTTGCCTTGCCTTGCCTTGCCTTGCCTTGCCTTGCCTTGCCTTGCCTTGCCTTGCCTTGCCTTGCCTTGCCTTGCCTTGCCTTGCCTTGCCTTGCCTTGCCTTGCCTTGCCTTGCCTTGCCTTGCCTTGCCTTGCCTTGCCTTGCCTTGCCTTGCCTTGCCTTGCCTTGCCTTGCCTTGCCTTGCCTTGCCTTGCCTTGCCTTGCCTTGCCTTGCCTTGCCTTGCCTTGCCTTGCCTTGCCTTGCCTTGCCTTGCCTTGCCTTGCCTTGCCTTGCCTTGCCTTGCCTTGCCTTGCCTTGCCTTGCCTTGCCTTGCCTTGCCTTGCCTTGCCTTGCCTTGCCTTGCCTTGCCTTGCCTTGCCTTGCCTTGCCTTGCCTTGCCTTGCCTTGCCTTGCCTTGCCTTGCCTTGCCTTGCCTTGCCTTGCCTTGCCTTGCCTTGCCTTGCCTTGCCTTGCCTTGCCTTGCCTTGCCTTGCCTTGCCTTGCCTTGCCTTGCCTTGCCTTGCCTTGCCTTGCCTTGCCTTGCCTTGCCTTGCCTTGCCTTGCCTTGCCTTGCCTTGCCTTGCCTTGCCTTGCCTTGCCTTGCCTTGCCTTGCCTTGCCTTGCCTTGCCTTGCCTTGCCTTGCCTTGCCTTGCCTTGCCTTGCCTTGCCTTGCCTTGCCTTGCCTTGCCTTGCCTTGCCTTGCCTTGCCTTGCCTTGCCTTGCCTTGCCTTGCCTTGCCTTGCCTTGCCTTGCCTTGCCTTGCCTTGCCTTGCCTTGCCTTGCCTTGCCTTGCCTTGCCTTGCCTTGCCTTGCCTTGCCTTGCCACACTCCTTTGCTCTTGCCACTGCAATCCGGTTGAGAAGGATTTCAAAGCATCCGACGAGTTTGGAAGGTGGTGGCTCTGTCAACAGGTTGTCTTGCAGCAGAGAACCTCCAGCAGCCTCATGCAAGGTCTTCCTCCCTTCATCCCTGCCCTGTGATTCCACCAGCTGTTCCAGTGCTTCCTCGGGGATGTGTTGGAGCTGCCCCCGGGCCAGCTCTGGCGCTGGGCACGGGAGGCTGCTCCCTTTTATAGTGCCCCGGGGCATTGTGACCTCAGCGTTGCCGGGTGCTGGCATTGTGACGTGGGGGTGACAGAGCCCCCATGTGCAGCCCCGCCCATCCCCCCTCTGCCCAGCACCCTTTGGAGGAAGCCCTTGAGCCGCTGGCCCCCAATCACTCTCTGTACCTACAAGACAGGGGAGTAATCAACCTAACCATGGCCCTCTTTTGCAAAAATAGAGTCTGGATTTGTTGTCTGTCCAGCCTTATTTCATCTTCTCTCCTCTCCTCTCCTCTATTCTCCTCTCCTCTCCTCGCCTCGCCTCGCCTCGCCTCGCCTCGCCTCACTTCTCCTCTCTCCACTTTTTCCCTTTTCTTCTCTCCCCATAGTGAGTCTAATAACAAAAAGAATATTTGCCTGAAAGGACAGTGGAATTTCAGCTCCAAAACCACTTTCAAGGACACATAACACAATGGATACATCTGTTTCACTTTTTAATTTATTTTATTTCATTTTATTTAGTCTTATATTTTTTTTAGTTTTGTTTTCCTTTGTTGCCCTCTCCTCTCTTCTCCTTTCTTCTCCTTCTTCTGTGGTCTTGCCTTGCCTTGCCTTTGCCTTGCCTTGCCTTGCCTTGCCTTGCCTTGCCTTGCCTTGCCTTGCCTTGCCTTGCCTTGCCTTGCCTTGCCACACTCCTTTGCTCTTGCCACTGCAATCCGGTTGAGAAGGATTTCAAAGCATCCGACGAGTTTGGAAGGTGGTGGCTCTGTCAACAGGTTGTCTTGCAGCAGAGAACCTCCAGCAGCCTCATGCAAGGTCTTCCTCCCTTCATCCCTGCCCTGTGATTCCACCAGCTGTTCCAGTGCTTCCTCGGGGATGTGTTGGAGCTGCCCCCGGGCCAGCTCTGGCGCTGGGCACGGGAGGCTGCTCCCTTTTATAGTGCCCCGGGGCATTGTGACCTCAGCGTTGCCGGGTGCTGGCATTGTGACGTGGGGGTGACAGAGCCCCCATGTGCAGCCCCGCCCATCCCCCCTCTGCCCAGCACCCTTTGGAGGAAGCCCTTGAGCCGCTGGCCCCCAATCACTCTCTGTACCTACAAGACAGGGGAGTAATCAACCTAACCATGGCCCTCTTTTGCAAAAATAGAGTCTGGATTTGTTGTCTGTCCAGCCTTATTTCATCTTCTCTCCTCTCCTCTCCTCTATTCTCCTCTCCTCTCCTCGCCTCGCCTCGCCTCGCCTCGCCTCGCCTCACTTCTCCTCTCTCCACTTTTTCCCTTTTCTTCTCTCCCCATAGTGAGTCTAATAACAAAAAGAATATTTGCCTGAAAGGACAGTGGAATTTCAGCTCCAAAACCACTTTCAAGGACACATAACACAATGGATACATCTGTTTCACTTTTTAATTTATTTTATTTCATTTTATTTAGTCTTATATTTTTTTTAGTTTTGTTTTCCTTTGTTGCCCTCTCCTCTCTTCTCCTTTCTTCTCCTTCTTCTGTGGTCTTGCCTTGCCTTGCCTTTGCCTTGCCTTGCCTTGCCTTGCCTTGCCTTGCCTTGCCTTGCCTTGCCTTGCCTTGCCTTGCCACACTCCTTTGCTCTTGCCACTGCAATCCGGTTGAGAAGGATTTCAAAGCATCCGACGAGTTTGGAAGGTGGTGGCTCTGTCAACAGGTTGTCTTGCAGCAGAGAACCTCCAGCAGCCTCATGCAAGGTCTTCCTCCCTTCATCCCTGCCCTGTGATTCCACCAGCTGTTCCAGTGCTTCCTCGGGGATGTGTTGGAGCTGCCCCCGGGCCAGCTCTGGCGCTGGGCACGGGAGGCTGCTCCCTTTTATAGTGCCCCGGGGCATTGTGACCTCAGCGTTGCCGGGTGCTGGCATTGTGACGTGGGGGTGACAGAGCCCCCATGTGCAGCCCCGCCCATCCCCCCTCTGCCCAGCACCCTTTGGAGGAAGCCCTTGAGCCGCTGGCCCCCAATCACTCTCTGTACCTACAAGACAGGGGAGTAATCAACCTAACCATGGCCCTCTTTTGCAAAAATAGAGTCTGGATTTGTTGTCTGTCCAGCCTTATTTCATCTTCTCTCCTCTCCTCTCCTCTATTCTCCTCTCCTCTCCTCGCCTCGCCTCGCCTCGCCTCGCCTCGCCTCACTTCTCCTCTCTCCACTTTTTCCCTTTTCTTCTCTCCCCATAGTGAGTCTAATAACAAAAAGAATATTTGCCTGAAAGGACAGTGGAATTTCAGCTCCAAAACCACTTTCAAGGACACATAACACAATGGATACATCTGTTTCACTTTTTAATTTATTTTATTTCATTTTATTTAGTCTTATATTTTTTTTAGTTTTGTTTTCCTTTGTTGCCCTCTCCTCTCTTCTCCTTTCTTCTCCTTCTTCTGTGGTCTTGCCTTGCCTTGCCTTTGCCTTGCCTTGCCTTGCCTTGCCTTGCCTTGCCTTGCCTTGCCTTGCCTTGCCTTGCCTTGCCTTGCCTTGCCTTGCCTTGCCTTGCCTTGCCTTGCCTTGCCTTGCCTTGCCTTGCCTTGCCTTGCCTTGCCTTGCCTTGCCTTGCCTTGCCTTGCCTTGCCTTGCCTTGCCTTGCCTTGCCTTGCCTTGCCTTGCCTTGCCTTGCCTTGCCTTGCCTTGCCTTGCCTTGCCTTGCCTTGCCTTGCCTTGCCTTGCCTTGCCTTGCCTTGCCTTGCCTTGCCTTGCCTTGCCTTGCCTTGCCTTGCCTTGCCTTGCCTTGCCTTGCCTTGCCTTGCCTTGCCTTGCCTTGCCTTGCCTTGCCTTGCCTTGCCTTGCCTTGCCTTGCCTTGCCTTGCCTTGCCTTGCCTTGCCTTGCCTTGCCTTGCCTTGCCTTGCCTTGCCTTGCCTTGCCTTGCCTTGCCTTGCCTTGCCTTGCCTTGCCTTGCCTTGCCTTGCCTTGCCTTGCCTTGCCTTGCCTTGCCTTGCCTTGCCTTGCCTTGCCTTGCCTTGCCTTGCCTTGCCTTGCCTTGCCTTGCCTTGCCTTGCCTTGCCTTGCCTTGCCTTGCCTTGCCTTGCCTTGCCTTGCCTTGCCTTGCCTTGCCTTGCCTTGCCTTGCCTTGCCTTGCCTTGCCTTGCCTTGCCTTGCCTTGCCTTGCCTTGCCTTGCCTTGCCTTGCCTTGCCTTGCCTTGCCTTGCCTTGCCTTGCCTTGCCTTGCCTTGCCTTGCCTTGCCTTGCCTTGCCTTGCCTTGCCTTGCCTTGCCTTGCCTTGCCTTGCCTTGCCTTGCCTTGCCTTGCCTTGCCTTGCCTTGCCTTGCCTTGCCTTGCCTTGCCTTGCCTTGCCTTGCCTTGCCTTGCCTTGCCTTGCCTTGCCTTGCCTTGCCTTGCCTTGCCTTGCCTTGCCTTGCCTTGCCTTGCCTTGCCTTGCCTTGCCTTGCCTTGCCTTGCCTTGCCTTGCCTTGCCTTGCCTTGCCTTGCCTTGCCTTGCCTTGCCTTGCCTTGCCTTGCCTTGCCTTGCCTTGCCTTGCCTTGCCTTGCCTTGCCTTGCCTTGCCTTGCCTTGCCTTGCCTTGCCTTGCCTTGCCTTGCCTTGCCTTGCCTTGCCTTGCCTTGCCTTGCCTTGCCTTGCCTTGCCTTGCCTTGCCTTGCCTTGCCTTGCCTTGCCTTGCCTTGCCTTGCCTTGCCTTGCCTTGCCTTGCCTTGCCTTGCCTTGCCTTGCCTTGCCTTGCCTTGCCTTGCCTTGCCTTGCCTTGCCTTGCCTTGCCTTGCCTTGCCTTGCCTTGCCTTGCCTTGCCTTGCCTTGCCTTGCCTTGCCTTGCCTTGCCTTGCCTTGCCTTGCCTTGCCTTGCCTTGCCTTGCCTTGCCTTGCCTTGCCTTGCCTTGCCTTGCCTTGCCTTGCCTTGCCTTGCCTTGCCTTGCCTTGCCTTGCCTTGCCTTGCCTTGCCTTGCCTTGCCTTGCCTTGCCTTGCCTTGCCTTGCCTTGCCTTGCCTTGCCTTGCCTTGCCTTGCCTTGCCTTGCCTTGCCTTGCCTTGCCTTGCCTTGCCTTGCCTTGCCTTGCCTTGCCTTGCCTTGCCTTGCCTTGCCTTGCCTTGCCACACTCCTTTGCTCTTGCCACTGCAATCCGGTTGAGAAGGATTTCAAAGCATCCGACGAGTTTGGAAGGTGGTGGCTCTGTCAACAGGTTGTCTTGCAGCAGAGAACCTCCAGCAGCCTCATGCAAGGTCTTCCTCCCTTCATCCCTGCCCTGTGATTCCACCAGCTGTTCCAGTGCTTCCTCGGGGATGTGTTGGAGCTGCCCCCGGGCCAGCTCTGGCGCTGGGCACGGGAGGCTGCTCGCCTTTTATAGTGCCCCGGGGCATTGTGACCTCAGCGTTGCCGGGTGCTGGCATTGTGACGTGGGGGTGACAGAGCCCCCATGTGCAGCCCCGCCCATCCCCCCTCTGCCCAGCACCCTTTGGAGGAAGCCCTTGAGCCGCTGGCCCCCAATCACTCTCTGTACCTACAAGACAGGGGAGTAATCAACCTAACCATGGCCCTTTTTTGCAAAAATAGAGTCTGGATTTGTTGTCTGTCCAGCCTTATTTCATCTTCTCTCCTCTCCTCTCCTCTATTCTCCTCTCCTCTCCTCGCCTCGCCTCGCCTCGCCTCGCCTCACTTCTCCTCTCTCCACTTTTTCCCTTTTCTTCTCTCCCCATAGTGAGTCTAATAACAAAAAGAATATTTGCCTGAAAGGACAGTGGAATTTCAGCTCCAAAACCACTTTCAAGGACACATAACACAATGGATACATCTGTTTCACTTTTTAATTTATTTTATTTCATTTTATTTAGTCTTATATTTTTTTTAGTTTTGTTTTCCTTTGTTGCCCTCTCCTCTCTTCTCCTTTCTTCTCCTTCTTCTGTGGTCTTGCCTTGCCTTGCCTTTGCCTTGCCTTGCCTTGCCTTGCCTTGCCTTGCCTTGCCTTGCCTTGCCTTGCCTTGCCACACTCCTTTGCTCTTGCCACTGCAATCCGGTTGAGAAGGATTTCAAAGCATCCGACGAGTTTGGAAGGTGGTGGCTCTGTCAACAGGTTGTCTTGCAGCAGAGAACCTCCAGCAGCCTCATGCAAGGTCTTCCTCCCTTCATCCCTGCCCTGTGATTCCACCAGCTGCTCCAGTGCTTCCTCGGGGATGTGTTGGAGCTGCCCCCGGGCCAGCTCTGGCGCTGGGCACGGGAGGCTGCTCCCTTTTATAGTGCCCCGGGGCATTGTGACCTCAGCGTTGCCGGGTGCTGGCATTGTGACGTGGGGGTGACAGAGCCCCCATGTGCAGCCCCGCCCATCCCCCCTCTGCCCAGCACCCTTTGGAGGAAGCCCTTGAGCCGCTGGCCCCCAATCACTCTCTGTACCTACAAGACAGGGGAGTAATCAACCTAACCATGGCCCTCTTTTGCAAAAATAGAGTCTGGATTTGTTGTCTGTCCAGCCTTATTTCATCTTCTCTCCTCTCCTCTCCTCTATTCTCCTCTCCTCTCCTCTCCTCTCCTCTCCTCTCCTCTCCTCTCCTCTCCTCTCCTCTCCTCTCCTCACTTCTCCTCTCTCCACTTTTTCCCTTTTCTTCTCTCCCCATAGTGAGTCTAATAACAAAAAGAATATTTGCCTGAAAGGACAGTGGAATTTCAGCTCCAAAACCACTTTCAAGGACACATAACACAATGGATACATCTGTTTCACTTTTTAATTTATTTTATTTCATTCTATTTAGTCTTATATTTTTTTCAGTTTTGTTTTCCTTTGTTGCCCTCTCCTCTCTTCTCCTTTCTTCTCCTTCTTCTGTGGTCTTGCCTTGCCTTGCCTTTGCCTTGCCTTGCCTTGCCTTTGCCTTGCCTTGCCTTGCCTTGCCTTGCCTTGCCTTGCTTGCCTTGCCTTGCCTTGCCTTGCCTTGCCTTGCCTTGCCTTGCCTTGCCTTGCCTTGCCTTGCCTTGCCTTGCCTTGCCTTGCCTTGCCTTGCCTTGCCTTGCCTTGCCTTGCCTTGCCTTGCCTTGCCTTGCCTTGCCTTGCCTTGCCTTGCCTTGCCTTGCCTTGCCTTGCCTTGCCTTGCCTTGCCTTGCCTTGCCTTGCCTTGCCTTGCCTTGCCTTGCCTTGCCTTGCCTTGCCTTGCCTTGCCTTGCCTTGCCTTGCCTTGCCTTGCCTTGCCTTGCCTTGCCTTGCCTTGCCTTGCCTTGCCTTGCCTTGCCTTGCCTTGCCTTGCCTTGCCTTGCCTTGCCTTGCCTTGCCTTGCCTTGCCTTGCCTTGCCTTGCCTTGCCTTGCCTTGCCTTGCCTTGCCTTGCCTTGCCTTGCCTTGCCTTGCCTTGCCTTGCCTTGCCTTGCCTTGCCTTGCCTTGCCTTGCCTTGCCTTGCCTTGCCTTGCCTTGCCTTGCCTTGCCTTGCCTTGCCTTGCCTTGCCTTGCCTTGCCTTGCCTTGCCTTGCCTTGCCTTGCCTTGCCTTGCCTTGCCTTGCCTTGCCTTGCCTTGCCTTGCCTTGCCTTGCCTTGCCTTGCCTTGCTTGCCTTGCCTTGCCTTGCCTTGCCTTGCCTTGCCTTGCCTTGCCTTGCCTTGCCTTGCCTTGCCTTGCCTTGCCTTGCCTTGCCTTGCCTTGCCTTGCCTTGCCTTGCCTTGCCTTGCCTTGCCTTGCCTTGCCTTGCCTTGCCTTGCCTTGCCTTGCCTTGCCTTGCCTTGCCTTGCCTTGCCTTGCCTTGCCTTGCCTTGCCTTGCCTTGCCTTGCCTTGCCTTGCCTTGCCTTGCCTTGCCTTGCCTTGCCTTGCCTTGCCTTGCCTTGCCTTGCCTTGCCTTGCCTTGCCTTGCCTTGCCTTGCCTTGCCTTGCCTTGCCTTGCCTTGCCTTGCCTTGCCTTGCCTTGCCTTGCCTTGCCTTGCCTTGCCTTGCCTTGCCTTGCCTTGCCTTGCCACACTCCTTTGCTCTTGCCACTGCAATCCGGTTGAGAAGGATTTCAAAGCATCCGACGAGTTTGGAAGGTGGTGGCTCTGTCAACAGGTTGTCTTGCAGCAGAGAACCTCCAGCAGCCTCATGCAAGGTCTTCCTCCCTTCATCCCTGCCCTGTGATTCCACCAGCTGCTCCAGTGCTTCCTCGGGGATGTGTTGGAGCTGCCCCCGGGCCAGCTCTGGCGCTGGGCACGGGAGGCTGCTCCCTTTTATAGTGCCCCGGGGCATTGTGACCTCAGCGTTGCCGGGTGCTGGCATTGTGACGTGGGGGTGACAGAGCCCCCATGTGCAGCCCCGCCCATCCCCCCTCTGCCCAGCACCCTTTGGAGGAAGCCCTTGAGCCGCTGGCCCCCAATCACTCTCTGTACCTACAAGACAGGGGAGTAATCAACCTAACCATGGCCCTCTTTTGCAAAAATAGAGTCTGGATTTGTTGTCTGTCCAGCCTTATTTCATCTTCTCTCCTCTCCTCTCCTCTATTCTCCTCTCCTCTCCTCGCCTCGCCTCGCCTCGCCTCGCCTCACTTCTCCTCTCTCCACTTTTTCCCTTTTCTTCTCTCCCCATAGTGAGTCTAATAACAAAAAGAATATTTGCCTGAAAGGACAGTGGAATTTCAGCTCCAAAACCACTTTCAAGGACACATAACACAATGGATACATCTGTTTCACTTTTTAATTTATTTTATTTCATTTTATTTAGTCTTATATTTTTTTTAGTTTTGTTTTCCTTTGTTGCCCTCTCCTCTCTTCTCCTTTCTTCTCCTTCTTCTGTGGTCTTGCCTTGCCTTGCCTTTGCCTTGCCTTGCCTTGCCTTGCCTTGCCTTGCCTTGCCTTGCCTTGCCTTGCCTTGCCACACTCCTTTGCTCTTGCCACTGCAATCCGGTTGAGAAGGATTTCAAAGCATCCGACGAGTTTGGAAGGTGGTGGCTCTGTCAACAGGTTGTCTTGCAGCAGAGAACCTCCAGCAGCCTCATGCAAGGTCTTCCTCCCTTCATCCCTGCCCTGTGATTCCACCAGCTGCTCCAGTGCTTCCTCGGGGATGTGTTGGAGCTGCCCCCGGGCCAGCTCTGGCGCTGGGCACGGGAGGCTGCTCCCTTTTATAGTGCCCCGGGGCATTGTGACCTCAGCGTTGCCGGGTGCTGGCATTGTGACGTGGGGGTGACAGAGCCCCCATGTGCAGCCCCGCCCATCCCCCCTCTGCCCAGCACCCTTTGGAGGAAGCCCTTGAGCCGCTGGCCCCCAATCACTCTCTGTACCTACAAGACAGGGGAGTAATCAACCTAACCATGGCCCTCTTTTGCAAAAATAGAGTCTGGATTTGTTGTCTGTCCAGCCTTATTTCATCTTCTCTCCTCTCCTCTCCTCTATTCTCCTCTCCTCTCCTCTCCTCTCCTCTCCTCTCCTCTCCTCTCCTCTCCTCTCCTCTCCTCACTTCTCCTCTCTCCACTTTTTCCCTTTTCTTCTCTCCCCATAGTGAGTCTAATAACAAAAAGAATATTTGCCTGAAAGGACAGTGGAATTTCAGCTCCAAAACCACTTTCAAGGACACATAACACAATGGATACATCTGTTTCACTTTTTAATTTATTTTATTTCATTCTATTTAGTCTTATATTTTTTTCAGTTTTGTTTTCCTTTGTTGCCCTCTCCTCTCTTCTCCTTTCTTCTCCTTCTTCTGTGGTCTTGCCTTGCCTTGCCTTTGCCTTGCCTTGCCTTGCCTTGCCTTGCCTTGCCTTGCCTTGCCTTGCCTTGCCTTGCCTTGCCTTGCCTTGCCTTGCCTTGCCTTGCCTTGCCTTGCCTTGCCTTGCCTTGCCTTGCCTTGCCTTGCCTTGCCTTGCCTTGCCTTGCCTTGCCTTGCCTTGCCTTGCCTTGCCTTGCCTTGCCTTGCCTTGCCTTGCCTTGCCTTGCCTTGCCTTGCCTTGCCTTGCCTTGCCTTGCCTTGCCTTGCCTTGCCTTGCCTTGCCTTGCCTTGCCTTGCCTTGCCTTGCCTTGCCTTGCCTTGCCTTGCCTTGCCTTGCCTTGCCTTGCCTTGCCTTGCCTTGCCTTGCCTTGCCTTGCCTTGCCTTGCCTTGCCTTGCCTTGCCTTGCCTTGCCTTGCCTTGCCTTGCCTTGCCTTGCCTTGCCTTGCCTTGCCTTGCCTTGCCACACTCCTTTGCTCTTGCCACTGCAATCCGGTTGAGAAGGATTTCAAAGCATCCGACGAGTTTGGAAGGTGGTGGCTCTGTCAACAGGTTGTCTTGCAGCAGAGAACCTCCAGCAGCCTCATGCAAGGTCTTCCTCCCTTCATCCCTGCCCTGTGATTCCACCAGCTGCTCCAGTGCTTCCTCGGGGATGTGTTGGAGCTGCCCCCGGGCCAGCTCTGGCGCTGGGCACGGGAGGCTGCTCCCTTTTATAGTGCCCCGGGGCATTGTGACCTCAGCGTTGCCGGGTGCTGGCATTGTGACGTGGGGGTGACAGAGCCCCCATGTGCAGCCCCGCCCATCCCCCCTCTGCCCAGCACCCTTTGGAGGAAGCCCTTGAGCCGCTGGCCCCCAATCACTCTCTGTACCTACAAGACAGGGGAGTAATCAACCTAACCATGGCCCTCTTTTGCAAAAATAGAGTCTGGATTTGTTGTCTGTCCAGCCTTATTTCATCTTCTCTCCTCTCCTCTCCTCTATTCTCCTCTCCTCTCCTCTCCTCTCCTCTCCTCTCCTCTCCTCTCCTCTCCTCTCCTCTCCTCTCCTCTCCTCACTTCTCCTCTCTCCACTTTTTCCCTTTTCTTCTCTCCCCATAGTGAGTCTAATAACAAAAAGAATATTTGCCTGAAAGGACAGTGGAATTTCAGCTCCAAAACCACTTTCAAGGACACATAACACAATGGATACATCTGTTTCACTTTTTAATTTATTTTATTTCATTCTATTTAGTCTTATATTTTTTTCAGTTTTGTTTTCCTTTGTTGCCCTCTCCTCTCTTCTCCTTTCTTCTCCTTCTTCTGTGGTCTTGCCTTGCCTTGCCTTTGCCTTGCCTTGCCTTGCCTTGCCTTGCCTTGCCTTGCCTTGCCTTGCCTTGCCTTGCCTTGCCTTGCCTTGCCTTGCCTTGCCTTGCCTTGCCTTGCCTTGCCTTGCCTTGCCTTGCCTTGCCTTGCCTTGCCTTGCCTTGCCTTGCCTTGCCTTGCCTTGCCTTGCCTTGCCTTGCCTTGCCTTGCCTTGCCTTGCCTTGCCTTGCCTTGCCTTGCCTTGCCTTGCCTTGCCTTGCCTTGCCTTGCCTTGCCTTGCCTTGCCTTGCCTTGCCTTGCCTTGCCTTGCCTTGCCTTGCCTTGCCTTGCCTTGCCTTGCCTTGCCTTGCCTTGCCTTGCCTTGCCTTGCCTTGCCTTGCCTTGCCTTGCCTTGCATGCCTTGCCTTGCCTTGCCTTGCCTTGCCTTGCCTTGCCTTGCCTTGCCTTGCCTTGCCTTGCCTTGCCTTGCTTGCCTTGCCTTGCCTTGCCTTGCCTTGCCTTGCCTTGCCTTGCCTTGCCTTGCCTTGCCTTGCCTTGCCTTGCCTTGCCTTGCCTTGCCTTGCCTTGCCTTGCCTTGCCTTGCCTTGCCTTGCCTTGCCTTGCCTTGCCTTGCCTTGCCTTGCCACACTCCTTTGCTCTTGCCACTGCAATCCGGTTGAGAAGGATTTCAAAGCATCCGACGAGTTTGGAAGGTGGTGGCTCTGTCAACAGGTTGTCTTGCAGCAGAGAACCTCCAGCAGCCTCATGCAAGGTCTTCCTCCCTTCATCCCTGCCCTGTGATTCCACCAGCTGCTCCAGTGCTTCCTCGGGGATGTGTTGGAGCTGCCCCCGGGCCAGCTCTGGCGCTGGGCACGGGAGGCTGCTCCCTTTTATACTGCCCCGGGGCATTGTGACCTCAGCGTTGCCGGGTGCTGGCATTGTGACGTGGGGGTGACAGAGCCCCCATGTGCAGCCCCGCCCATCCCCCCTCTGCCCAGCACCCTTTGGAGGAAGCCCTTGAGCCGCTGGCCCCCAATCACTCTCTGTACCTACAAGACAGGGGAGTAATCAACCTAACCATGGCCCTCTTTTGCAAAAATAGAGTCTGGATTTGTTGTCTGTCCAGCCTTATTTCATCTTCTCTCCTCTCCTCTCCTCTATTCTCCTCTCCTCTCCTCGCCTCGCCTCGCCTCGCCTCGCCTCGCCTCACTTCTCCTCTCTCCACTTTTTCCCTTTTCTTCTCTCCCCATAGTGAGTCTAATAACAAAAAGAATATTTGCCTGAAAGGACAGTGGAATTTCAGCTCCAAAACCACTTTCAAGGACACATAACACAATGGATACATCTGTTTCACTTTTTAATTTATTTTATTTCATTTTATTTAGTCTTATATTTTTTTTAGTTTTGTTTTCCTTTGTTGCCCTCTCCTCTCTTCTCCTTTCTTCTCCTTCTTCTGTGGTCTTGCCTTGCCTTGCCTTTGCCTTGCCTTGCCTTGCCTTGCCTTGCCTTGCCTTGCCTTGCCTTGCCTTGCCTTGCCTTGCCTTGCCTTGCCTTGCCTTGCCTTGCCTTGCCTTGCCTTGCCTTGCCTTGCCTTGCCTTGCCTTGCCTTGCCTTGCCTTGCCTTGCCTTGCCTTGCCTTGCCTTGCCTTGCCTTGCCTTGCCACACTCCTTTGCTCTTGCCACTGCAATCCGGTTGAGAAGGATTTCAAAGCATCCGACGAGTTTGGAAGGTGGTGGCTCTGTCAACAGGTTGTCTTGCAGCAGAGAACCTCCAGCAGCCTCATGCAAGGTCTTCCTCCCTTCATCCCTGCCCTGTGATTCCACCAGCTGCTCCAGTGCTTCCTCGGGGATGTGTTGGAGCTGCCCCCGGGCCAGCTCTGGCGCTGGGCACGGGAGGCTGCTCCCTTTTATACTGCCCCGGGGCATTGTGACCTCAGCGTTGCCGGGTGCTGGCATTGTGACGTGGGGGTGACAGAGCCCCCATGTGCAGCCCCGCCCATCCCCCCTCTGCCCAGCACCCTTTGGAGGAAGCCCTTGAGCCGCTGGCCCCCAATCACTCTCTGTACCTACAAGACAGGGGAGTAATCAACCTAACCATGGCCCTCTTTTGCAAAAATAGAGTCTGGATTTGTTGTCTGTCCAGCCTTATTTCATCTTCTCTCCTCTCCTCTCCTCTATTCTCCTCTCCTCTCCTCGCCTCGCCTCGCCTCGCCTCGCCTCGCCTCACTTCTCCTCTCTCCACTTTTTCCCTTTTCTTCTCTCCCCATAGTGAGTCTAATAACAAAAAGAATATTTGCCTGAAAGGACAGTGGAATTTCAGCTCCAAAACCACTTTCAAGGACACATAACACAATGGATACATCTGTTTCACTTTTTAATTTATTTTATTTCATTTTATTTAGTCTTATATTTTTTTTAGTTTTGTTTTCCTTTGTTGCCCTCTCCTCTCTTCTCCTTTCTTCTCCTTCTTCTGTGGTCTTGCCTTGCCTTGCCTTTGCCTTGCCTTGCCTTGCCTTGCCTTGCCTTGCCTTGCCTTGCCTTGCCTTGCCTTGCCTTGCCTTGCCTTGCCTTGCCTTGCCTTGCCTTGCCTTGCCTTGCCTTGCCTTGCCTTGCCTTGCCTTGCCTTGCCTTGCCTTGCCTTGCCTTGCCTTGCCTTGCCTTGCCTTGCCTTGCCTTGCCTTGCCTTGCCTTGCCTTGCCTTGCCTTGCCTTGCCTTGCCTTGCCTTGCCTTGCCTTGCCTTGCCTTGCCTTGCCTTGCCTTGCCTTGCCTTGCCTTGCCTTGCCACACTCCTTTGCTCTTGCCACTGCAATCCGGTTGAGAAGGATTTCAAAGCATCCGACGAGTTTGGAAGGTGGTGGCTCTGTCAACAGGTTGTCTTGCAGCAGAGAACCTCCAGCAGCCTCATGCAAGGTCTTCCTCCCTTCATCCCTGCCCTGTGATTCCACCAGCTGTTCCAGTGCTTCCTCGGGGATGTGTTGGAGCTGCCCCCGGGCCAGCTCTGGCGCTGGGCACGGGAGGCTGCTCGCCTTTTATAGTGCCCCGGGGCATTGTGACCTCAGCGTTGCCGGGTGCTGGCATTGTGACGTGGGGGTGACAGAGCCCCCATGTGCAGCCCCGCCCATCCCCCCTCTGCCCAGCACCCTTTGGAGGAAGCCCTTGAGCCGCTGGCCCCCAATCACTCTCTGTACCTACAAGACAGGGGAGTAATCAACCTAACCATGGCCCTTTTTTGCAAAAATAGAGTCTGGATTTGTTGTCTGTCCAGCCTTATTTCATCTTCTCTCCTCTCCTCTCCTCTATTCTCCTCTCCTCTCCTCGCCTCGCCTCGCCTCGCCTCGCCTCGCCTCACTTCTCCTCTCTCCACTTTTTCCCTTTTCTTCTCTCCCCATAGTGAGTCTAATAACAAAAAGAATATTTGCCTGAAAGGACAGTGGAATTTCAGCTCCAAAACCACTTTCAAGGACACATAACACAATGGATACATCTGTTTCACTTTTTAATTTATTTTATTTCATTTTATTTAGTCTTATATTTTTTTTAGTTTTGTTTTCCTTTGTTGCCCTCTCCTCTCTTCTCCTTTCTTCTCCTTCTTCTGTGGTCTTGCCTTGCCTTGCCTTTGCCTTGCCTTGCCTTGCCTTGCCTTGCCTTGCCTTGCCTTGCCTTGCCTTGCCTTGCCTTGCCTTGCCTTGCCTTGCCTTGCCTTGCCTTGCCTTGCCTTGCCTTGCCTTGCCTTGCCTTGCCTTGCCTTGCCTTGCCTTGCCTTGCCTTGCCTTGCCTTGCCTTGCCTTGCCTTGCCTTGCCTTGCCTTGCCTTGCCTTGCCTTGCCTTGCCTTGCCTTGCCTTGCCTTGCCTTGCCTTGCCTTGCCTTGCCTTGCCTTGCCTTGCCTTGCCTTGCCTTGCCTTGCCTTGCCTTGCCTTGCCTTGCCTTGCCACACTCCTTTGCTCTTGCCACTGCAATCCGGTTGAGAAGGATTTCAAAGCATCCGACGAGTTTGGAAGGTGGTGGCTCTGTCAACAGGTTGTCTTGCAGCAGAGAACCTCCAGCAGCCTCATGCAAGGTCTTCCTCCCTTCATCCCTGCCCTGTGATTCCACCAGCTGTTCCAGTGCTTCCTCGGGGATGTGTTGGAGCTGCCCCCGGGCCAGCTCTGGCGCTGGGCACGGGAGGCTGCTCGCCTTTTATAGTGCCCCGGGGCATTGTGACCTCAGCGTTGCCGGGTGCTGGCATTGTGACGTGGGGGTGACAGAGCCCCCATGTGCAGCCCCGCCCATCCCCCCTCTGCCCAGCACCCTTTGGAGGAAGCCCTTGAGCCGCTGGCCCCCAATCACTCTCTGTACCTACAAGACAGGGGAGTAATCAACCTAACCATGGCCCTTTTTTGCAAAAATAGAGTCTGGATTTGTTGTCTGTCCAGCCTTATTTCATCTTCTCTCCTCTCCTCTCCTCTATTCTCCTCTCCTCTCCTCGCCTCGCCTCGCCTCGCCTCGCCTCACTTCTCCTCTCTCCACTTTTTCCCTTTTCTTCTCTCCCCATAGTGAGTCTAATAACAAAAAGAATATTTGCCTGAAAGGACAGTGGAATTTCAGCTCCAAAACCACTTTCAAGGACACATAACACAATGGATACATCTGTTTCACTTTTTAATTTATTTTATTTCATTTTATTTAGTCTTATATTTTTTTTAGTTTTGTTTTCCTTTGTTGCCCTCTCCTCTCTTCTCCTTTCTTCTCCTTCTTCTGTGGTCTTGCCTTGCCTTGCCTTTGCCTTGCCTTGCCTTGCCTTGCCTTGCCTTGCCTTGCCTTGCCTTGCCTTGCCTTGCCTTGCCACACTCCTTTGCTCTTGCCACTGCAATCCGGTTGAGAAGGATTTCAAAGCATCCGACGAGTTTGGAAGGTGGTGGCTCTGTCAACAGGTTGTCTTGCAGCAGAGAACCTCCAGCAGCCTCATGCAAGGTCTTCCTCCCTTCATCCCTGCCCTGTGATTCCACCAGCTGCTCCAGTGCTTCCTCGGGGATGTGTTGGAGCTGCCCCCGGGCCAGCTCTGGCGCTGGGCACGGGAGGCTGCTCCCTTTTATAGTGCCCCGGGGCATTGTGACCTCAGCGTTGCCGGGTGCTGGCATTGTGACGTGGGGGTGACAGAGCCCCCATGTGCAGCCCCGCCCATCCCCCCTCTGCCCAGCACCCTTTGGAGGAAGCCCTTGAGCCGCTGGCCCCCAATCACTCTCTGTACCTACAAGACAGGGGAGTAATCAACCTAACCATGGCCCTCTTTTGCAAAAATAGAGTCTGGATTTGTTGTCTGTCCAGCCTTATTTCATCTTCTCTCCTCTCCTCTCCTCTATTCTCCTCTCCTCTCCTCTCCTCTCCTCTCCTCTCCTCTCCTCTCCTCTCCTCTCCTCACTTCTCCTCTCTCCACTTTTTCCCTTTTCTTCTCTCCCCATAGTGAGTCTAATAACAAAAAGAATATTTGCCTGAAAGGACAGTGGAATTTCAGCTCCAAAACCACTTTCAAGGACACATAACACAATGGATACATCTGTTTCACTTTTTAATTTATTTTATTTCATTCTATTTAGTCTTATATTTTTTTCAGTTTTGTTTTCCTTTGTTGCCCTCTCCTCTCTTCTCCTTTCTTCTCCTTCTTCTGTGGTCTTGCCTTGCCTTGCCTTTGCCTTGCCTTGCCTTGCCTTGCCTTGCCTTGCCTTGCCTTGCCTTGCCTTGCCTTGCCTTGCCTTGCCTTGCCTTGCCTTGCCTTGCCTTGCCTTGCCTTGCCTTGCCTTGCCTTGCCTTGCCTTGCCTTGCCTTGCCTTGCCTTGCCTTGCCTTGCCTTGCCTTGCCTTGCCTTGCCTTGCCTTGCCTTGCCTTGCCTTGCCTTGCCTTGCCTTGCCTTGCCTTGCCTTGCCTTGCCTTGCCTTGCCTTGCCTTGCCTTGCCTTGCCTTGCCTTGCCTTGCCTTGCCTTGCCTTGCCTTGCCTTGCCTTGCCTTGCCTTGCCTTGCCTTGCCTTGCCTTGCCTTGCCTTGCCTTGCCTTGCCTTGCCTTGCCTTGCCTTGCCTTGCCTTGCCTTGCCTTGCCTTGCCTTGCCTTGCCTTGCCTTGCCTTGCCTTGCCTTGCCTTGCCTTGCCTTGCCTTGCCTTGCCTTGCCTTGCCTTGCCTTGCCTTGCCTTGCCTTGCCTTGCCTTGCCTTGCCTTGCCTTGCCTTGCCTTGCCTTGCCTTGCCTTGCCTTGCCTTGCCTTGCCTTGCCTTGCCTTGCCTTGCCTTGCCTTGCCTTGCCTTGCCTTGCCTTGCCTTGCCTTGCCTTGCCTTGCCTTGCCTTGCCTTGCCTTGCCTTGCCTTGCCTTGCCTTGCCTTGCCTTGCCTTGCCTTGCCTTGCCTTGCCTTGCCTTGCCTTGCCTTGCCTTGCCTTGCCTTGCCTTGCCTTGCCTTGCCTTGCCTTGCCTTGCCTTGCCTTGCCTTGCCTTGCCTTGCCTTGCCTTGCCTTGCCTTGCCTTGCCTTGCCTTGCCTTGCCTTGCCTTGCCTTGCCTTGCCTTGCCTTGCCTTGCCTTGCCTTGCCTTGCCTTGCCTTGCCTTGCCTTGCCTTGCCTTGCCTTGCCTTGCCTTGCCTTGCCTTGCCTTGCCTTGCCTTGCCTTGCCTTGCCTTGCCTTGCCTTGCCTTGCCTTGCCTTGCCTTGCCTTGCCTTGCCTTGCCTTGCCTTGCCTTGCCTTGCCTTGCCTTGCCTTGCCTTGCCTTGCCTTGCCTTGCCTTGCCTTGCCTTGCCTTGCCTTGCCTTGCCTTGCCTTGCCTTGCCTTGCCTTGCCTTGCCTTGCCTTGCCTTGCCTTGCCTTGCCTTGCCTTGCCTTGCCTTGCCTTGCCTTGCCTTGCCTTGCCTTGCCTTGCCTTGCCTTGCCTTGCCTTGCCTTGCCTTGCCTTGCCTTGCCTTGCCTTGCCTTGCCTTGCCTTGCCTTGCCTTGCCTTGCCTTGCCTTGCCTTGCCTTGCCTTGCCTTGCCTTGCCTTGCCTTGCCTTGCCTTGCCTTGCCTTGCCTTGCCTTGCCTTGCCTTGCCTTGCCTTGCCTTGCCTTGCCTTGCCTTGCCTTGCCACACTCCTTTGCTCTTGCCACTGCAATCCGGTTGAGAAGGATTTCAAAGCATCCGACGAGTTTGGAAGGTGGTGGCTCTGTCAACAGGTTGTCTTGCAGCAGAGAACCTCCAGCAGCCTCATGCAAGGTCTTCCTCCCTTCATCCCTGCCCTGTGATTCCACCAGCTGTTCCAGTGCTTCCTCGGGGATGTGTTGGAGCTGCCCCCGGGCCAGCTCTGGCGCTGGGCACGGGAGGCTGCTCCCTTTTATAGTGCCCGGGGGCATTGTGACCTCAGCGTTGCCGGGTGCTGGCATTGTGACGTGGGGGTGACAGAGCCCCCATGTGCAGCCCCGCCCATCCCCCCTCTGCCCAGCACCCTTTGGAGGAAGCCCTTGAGCCGCTGGCCCCCAATCACTCTCTGTACCTACAAGACAGGGGAGTAATCAACCTAACCATGGCCCTTTTTTGCAAAAATAGAGTCTGGATTTGTTGTCTGTCCAGCCTTATTTCATCTTCTCTCCTCTCCTCTCCTCTATTCTCCTCTCCTCTCCTCGCCTCGCCTCGCCTCGCCTCGCCTCACTTCTCCTCTCTCCACTTTTTCCCTTTTCTTCTCTCCCCATAGTGAGTCTAATAACAAAAAGAATATTTGCCTGAAAGGACAGTGGAATTTCAGCTCCAAAACCACTTTCAAGGACACATAACACAATGGATACATCTGTTTCACTTTTTAATTTATTTTATTTCATTTTATTTAGTCTTATATTTTTTTTAGTTTTGTTTTCCTTTGTTGCCCTCTCCTCTCTTCTCCTTTCTTCTCCTTCTTCTGTGGTCTTGCCTTGCCTTGCCTTGCCTTGCCTTGCCTTGCCTTGCCTTGCCTTGCCTTGCCTTGCCTTGCCTTGCCTTGCCTTGCCTTGCCTTGCCTTGCCTTGCCTTGCCTTGCCTTGCCTTGCCTTGCCTTGCCTTGCCTTGCCTTGCCTTGCCTTGCCTTGCCTTGCCTTGCCTTGCCTTGCCTTGCCTTGCCTTGCCTTGCCTTGCCTTGCCTTGCCTTGCCTTGCCTTGCCTTGCCTTGCCTTGCCTTGCCTTGCCTTGCCTTGCCTTGCCTTGCCTTGCCTTGCCTTGCCTTGCCTTGCCTTGCCTTGCCTTGCCTTGCCTTGCCTTGCCTTGCCTTGCCTTGCCTTGCCTTGCCTTGCCTTGCCTTGCCTTGCCTTGCCTTGCCTTGCCTTGCCTTGCCTTGCCTTGCCTTGCCTTGCCTTGCCTTGCCTTGCCTTGCCTTGCCTTGCCTTGCCTTGCCTTGCCTTGCCTTGCCTTGCCTTGCCTTGCCTTGCCTTGCCTTGCCTTGCCTTGCCTTGCCTTGCCTTGCCTTGCCTTGCCTTGCCTTGCCTTGCCTTGCCTTGCCTTGCCTTGCCTTGCCTTGCCTTGCCTTGCCTTGCCTTGCCTTGCCTTGCCTTGCCTTGCCTTGCCTTGCCTTGCCTTGCCTTGCCTTGCCTTGCCTTGCCTTGCCTTGCCTTGCCTTGCCTTGCCTTGCCTTGCCTTGCCTTGCCTTGCCTTGCCTTGCCTTGCCTTGCCTTGCCTTGCCTTGCCTTGCCTTGCCTTGCCTTGCCTTGCCTTGCCTTGCCTTGCCTTGCCTTGCCTTGCCTTGCCTTGCCTTGCCTTGCCTTGCCTTGCCTTGCCTTGCCTTGCCTTGCCTTGCCTTGCCTTGCCTTGCCTTGCCTTGCCTTGCCTTGCCTTGCCTTGCCTTGCCTTGCCTTGCCTTGCCTTGCCTTGCCTTGCCTTGCCTTGCCTTGCCTTGCCTTGCCTTGCCTTGCCTTGCCTTGCCTTGCCTTGCCTTGCCTTGCCTTGCCTTGCCTTGCCTTGCCTTGCCTTGCCTTGCCTTGCCTTGCCTTGCCTTGCCTTGCCTTGCCTTGCCTTGCCTTGCCTTGCCTTGCCTTGCCTTGCCTTGCCTTGCCACACTCCTTTGCTCTTGCCACTGCAATCCGGTTGAGAAGGATTTCAAAGCATCCGACGAGTTTGGAAGGTGGTGGCTCTGTCAACAGGTTGTCTTGCAGCAGAGAACCTCCAGCAGCCTCATGCAAGGTCTTCCTCCCTTCATCCCTGCCCTGTGATTCCACCAGCTGTTCCAGTGCTTCCTCGGGGATGTGTTGGAGCTGCCCCCGGGCCAGCTCTGGCGCTGGGCACGGGAGGCTGCTCCCTTTTATAGTGCCCGGGGGCATTGTGACCTCAGCGTTGCCGGGTGCTGGCATTGTGACGTGGGGGTGACAGAGCCCCCATGTGCAGCCCCGCCCATCCCCCCTCTGCCCAGCACCCTTTGGAGGAAGCCCTTGAGCCGCTGGCCCCCAATCACTCTCTGTACCTACAAGACAGGGGAGTAATCAACCTAACCATGGCCCTTTTTTGCAAAAATAGAGTCTGGATTTGTTGTCTGTCCAGCCTTATTTCATCTTCTCTCCTCTCCTCTCCTCTATTCTCCTCTCCTCTCCTCGCCTCGCCTCGCCTCGCCTCGCCTCACTTCTCCTCTCTCCACTTTTTCCCTTTTCTTCTCTCCCCATAGTGAGTCTAATAACAAAAAGAATATTTGCCTGAAAGGACAGTGGAATTTCAGCTCCAAAACCACTTTCAAGGACACATAACACAATGGATACATCTGTTTCACTTTTTAATTTATTTTATTTCATTTTATTTAGTCTTATATTTTTTTTAGTTTTGTTTTCCTTTGTTGCCCTCTCCTCTCTTCTCCTTTCTTCTCCTTCTTCTGTGGTCTTGCCTTGCCTTGCCTTGCCTTGCCTTGCCTTGCCTTGCCTTGCCTTGCCTTGCCTTGCCTTGCCTTGCCTTGCCTTGCCTTGCCTTGCCTTGCCTTGCCTTGCCTTGCCTTGCCTTGCCTTGCCTTGCCTTGCCTTGCCTTGCCTTGCCTTGCCTTGCCTTGCCTTGCCTTGCCTTGCCTTGCCTTGCCTTGCCTTGCCTTGCCTTGCCTTGCCTTGCCTTGCCTTGCCTTGCCTTGCCTTGCCTTGCCTTGCCTTGCCTTGCCTTGCCTTGCCTTGCCTTGCCTTGCCTTGCCTTGCCTTGCCTTGCCTTGCCTTGCCTTGCCTTGCCTTGCCTTGCCTTGCCTTGCCTTGCCTTGCCTTGCCTTGCCTTGCCTTGCCTTGCCTTGCCTTGCCTTGCCTTGCCTTGCCTTGCCTTGCCTTGCCTTGCCTTGCCTTGCCTTGCCTTGCCTTGCCTTGCCTTGCCTTGCCTTGCCTTGCCTTGCCTTGCCTTGCCTTGCCTTGCCTTGCCTTGCCTTGCCTTGCCTTGCCTTGCCTTGCCTTGCCTTGCCTTGCCTTGCCTTGCCTTGCCTTGCCTTGCCTTGCCTTGCCTTGCCTTGCCTTGCCTTGCCTTGCCTTGCCTTGCCTTGCCTTGCCTTGCCTTGCCTTGCCTTGCCTTGCCTTGCCTTGCCTTGCCTTGCCTTGCCTTGCCTTGCCTTGCCTTGCCTTGCCTTGCCTTGCCTTGCCTTGCCTTGCCTTGCCTTGCCTTGCCTTGCCTTGCCACACTCCTTTGCTCTTGCCACTGCAATCCGGTTGAGAAGGATTTCAAAGCATCCGACGAGTTTGGAAGGTGGTGGCTCTGTCAACAGGTTGTCTTGCAGCAGAGAACCTCCAGCAGCCTCATGCAAGGTCTTCCTCCCTTCATCCCTGCCCTGTGATTCCACCAGCTGTTCCAGTGCTTCCTCGGGGATGTGTTGGAGCTGCCCCCGGGCCAGCTCTGGCGCTGGGCACGGGAGGCTGCTCCCTTTTATAGTGCCCGGGGGCATTGTGACCTCAGCGTTGCCGGGTGCTGGCATTGTGACGTGGGGGTGACAGAGCCCCCATGTGCAGCCCCGCCCATCCCCCCTCTGCCCAGCACCCTTTGGAGGAAGCCCTTGAGCCGCTGGCCCCCAATCACTCTCTGTACCTACAAGACAGGGGAGTAATCAACCTAACCATGGCCCTTTTTTGCAAAAATAGAGTCTGGATTTGTTGTCTGTCCAGCCTTATTTCATCTTCTCTCCTCTCCTCTCCTCTATTCTCCTCTCCTCTCCTCGCCTCGCCTCGCCTCGCCTCGCCTCACTTCTCCTCTCTCCACTTTTTCCCTTTTCTTCTCTCCCCATAGTGAGTCTAATAACAAAAAGAATATTTGCCTGAAAGGACAGTGGAATTTCAGCTCCAAAACCACTTTCAAGGACACATAACACAATGGATACATCTGTTTCACTTTTTAATTTATTTTATTTCATTTTATTTAGTCTTATATTTTTTTTAGTTTTGTTTTCCTTTGTTGCCCTCTCCTCTCTTCTCCTTTCTTCTCCTTCTTCTGTGGTCTTGCCTTGCCTTGCCTTGCCTTGCCTTGCCTTGCCTTGCCTTGCCTTGCCTTGCCTTGCCTTGCCTTGCCTTGCCTTGCCTTGCCTTGCCTTGCCTTGCCTTGCCTTGCCTTGCCTTGCCTTGCCTTGCCTTGCCTTGCCTTGCCTTGCCTTGCCTTGCCTTGCCTTGCCTTGCCTTGCCTTGCCTTGCCTTGCCTTGCCTTGCCTTGCCTTGCCTTGCCTTGCCTTGCCTTGCCTTGCCTTGCCTTGCCTTGCCTTGCCTTGCCTTGCCTTGCCTTGCCTTGCCTTGCCTTGCCTTGCCTTGCCTTGCCTTGCCTTGCCTTGCCTTGCCTTGCCTTGCCTTGCCTTGCCTTGCCTTGCCTTGCCTTGCCTTGCCTTGCCTTGCCTTGCCTTGCCTTGCCTTGCCTTGCCTTGCCTTGCCTTGCCTTGCCTTGCCTTGCCTTGCCTTGCCTTGCCTTGCCTTGCCTTGCCTTGCCTTGCCTTGCCTTGCCTTGCCTTGCCTTGCCTTGCCTTGCCTTGCCTTGCCTTGCCTTGCCTTGCCTTGCCTTGCCTTGCCTTGCCTTGCCTTGCCTTGCCTTGCCTTGCCTTGCCTTGCCTTGCCTTGCCTTGCCTTGCCTTGCCTTGCCTTGCCTTGCCTTGCCTTGCCTTGCCTTGCCTTGCCTTGCCTTGCCTTGCCTTGCCTTGCCTTGCCTTGCCTTGCCTTGCCTTGCCTTGCCTTGCCACACTCCTTTGCTCTTGCCACTGCAATCCGGTTGAGAAGGATTTCAAAGCATCCGACGAGTTTGGAAGGTGGTGGCTCTGTCAACAGGTTGTCTTGCAGCAGAGAACCTCCAGCAGCCTCATGCAAGGTCTTCCTCCCTTCATCCCTGCCCTGTGATTCCACCAGCTGTTCCAGTGCTTCCTCGGGGATGTGTTGGAGCTGCCCCCGGGCCAGCTCTGGCGCTGGGCACGGGAGGCTGCTCCCTTTTATAGTGCCCGGGGGCATTGTGACCTCAGCGTTGCCGGGTGCTGGCATTGTGACGTGGGGGTGACAGAGCCCCCATGTGCAGCCCCGCCCATCCCCCCTCTGCCCAGCACCCTTTGGAGGAAGCCCTTGAGCCGCTGGCCCCCAATCACTCTCTGTACCTACAAGACAGGGGAGTAATCAACCTAACCATGGCCCTTTTTTGCAAAAATAGAGTCTGGATTTGTTGTCTGTCCAGCCTTATTTCATCTTCTCTCCTCTCCTCTCCTCTATTCTCCTCTCCTCTCCTCGCCTCGCCTCGCCTCGCCTCGCCTCACTTCTCCTCTCTCCACTTTTTCCCTTTTCTTCTCTCCCCATAGTGAGTCTAATAACAAAAAGAATATTTGCCTGAAAGGACAGTGGAATTTCAGCTCCAAAACCACTTTCAAGGACACATAACACAATGGATACATCTGTTTCACTTTTTAATTTATTTTATTTCATTTTATTTAGTCTTATATTTTTTTTAGTTTTGTTTTCCTTTGTTGCCCTCTCCTCTCTTCTCCTTTCTTCTCCTTCTTCTGTGGTCTTGCCTTGCCTTGCCTTGCCTTGCCTTGCCTTGCCTTGCCTTGCCTTGCCTTGCCTTGCCTTGCCTTGCCTTGCCTTGCCTTGCCTTGCCTTGCCTTGCCTTGCCTTGCCTTGCCTTGCCTTGCCTTGCCTTGCCTTGCCTTGCCTTGCCTTGCCTTGCCTTGCCTTGCCTTGCCTTGCCTTGCCTTGCCTTGCCTTGCCTTGCCTTGCCTTGCCTTGCCTTGCCTTGCCTTGCCTTGCCTTGCCTTGCCTTGCCTTGCCTTGCCTTGCCTTGCCTTGCCTTGCCTTGCCTTGCCTTGCCTTGCCTTGCCTTGCCTTGCCTTGCCTTGCCTTGCCTTGCCTTGCCTTGCCTTGCCTTGCCTTGCCTTGCCTTGCCTTGCCTTGCCTTGCCTTGCCTTGCCTTGCCTTGCCTTGCCTTGCCTTGCCTTGCCTTGCCTTGCCTTGCCTTGCCTTGCCTTGCCTTGCCTTGCCTTGCCTTGCCTTGCCTTGCCTTGCCTTGCCTTGCCTTGCCTTGCCTTGCCTTGCCTTGCCTTGCCTTGCCTTGCCTTGCCTTGCCTTGCCTTGCCTTGCCTTGCCTTGCCCTGCCTTGCCCTGCCTTGCCTTGCCTTGCCTTGCCTTGCCTTGCCTTGCCTTGCCTTGCCTTGCCTTGCCTTGCCTTGCCTTGCCTTGCCTTGCCACACTCCTTTGCTCTTGCCACTGCAATCCGGTTGAGAAGGATTTCAAAGCATCCGACGAGTTTGGAAGGTGGTGGCTCTGTCAACAGGTTGTCTTGCAGCAGAGAACCTCCAGCAGCCTCATGCAAGGTCTTCCTCCCTTCATCCCTGCCCTGTGATTCCACCAGCTGTTCCAGTGCTTCCTCGGGGATGTGTTGGAGCTGCCCCCGGGCCAGCTCTGGCGCTGGGCACGGGAGGCTGCTCCCTTTTATAGTGCCCGGGGGCATTGTGACCTCAGCGTTGCCGGGTGCTGGCATTGTGACGTGGGGGTGACAGAGCCCCCATGTGCAGCCCCGCCCATCCCCCCTCTGCCCAGCACCCTTTGGAGGAAGCCCTTGAGCCGCTGGCCCCCAATCACTCTCTGTACCTACAAGACAGGGGAGTAATCAACCTAACCATGGCCCTTTTTTGCAAAAATAGAGTCTGGATTTGTTGTCTGTCCAGCCTTATTTCATCTTCTCTCCTCTCCTCTCCTCTATTCTCCTCTCCTCTCCTCGCCTCGCCTCGCCTCGCCTCGCCTCACTTCTCCTCTCTCCACTTTTTCCCTTTTCTTCTCTCCCCATAGTGAGTCTAATAACAAAAAGAATATTTGCCTGAAAGGACAGTGGAATTTCAGCTCCAAAACCACTTTCAAGGACACATAACACAATGGATACATCTGTTTCACTTTTTAATTTATTTTATTTCATTTTATTTAGTCTTATATTTTTTTTAGTTTTGTTTTCCTTTGTTGCCCTCTCCTCTCTTCTCCTTTCTTCTCCTTCTTCTGTGGTCTTGCCTTGCCTTGCCTTGCCTTGCCTTGCCTTGCCTTGCCTTGCCTTGCCTTGCCTTGCCTTGCCTTGCCTTGCCTTGCCTTGCCTTGCCTTGCCTTGCCTTGCCTTGCCTTGCCTTGCCTTGCCTTGCCTTGCCTTGCCTTGCCTTGCCTTGCCTTGCCTTGCCTTGCCTTGCCTTGCCTTGCCTTGCCTTGCCTTGCCTTGCCTTGCCTTGCCTTGCCTTGCCTTGCCTTGCCTTGCCTTGCCTTGCCTTGCCTTGCCTTGCCTTGCCTTGCCTTGCCTTGCCTTGCCTTGCCTTGCCTTGCCTTGCCTTGCCTTGCCTTGCCTTGCCTTGCCTTGCCTTGCCTTGCCTTGCCTTGCCTTGCCTTGCCTTGCCTTGCCTTGCCTTGCCTTGCCTTGCCTTGCCTTGCCTTGCCTTGCCTTGCCTTGCCTTGCCTTGCCTTGCCTTGCCTTGCCTTGCCTTGCCTTGCCTTGCCTTGCCTTGCCTTGCCTTGCCTTGCCTTGCCTTGCCTTGCCTTGCCTTGCCTTGCCTTGCCTTGCCTTGCCTTGCCTTGCCTTGCCTTGCCACACTCCTTTGCTCTTGCCACTGCAATCCGGTTGAGAAGGATTTCAAAGCATCCGACGAGTTTGGAAGGTGGTGGCTCTGTCAACAGGTTGTCTTGCAGCAGAGAACCTCCAGCAGCCTCATGCAAGGTCTTCCTCCCTTCATCCCTGCCCTGTGATTCCACCAGCTGTTCCAGTGCTTCCTCGGGGATGTGTTGGAGCTGCCCCCGGGCCAGCTCTGGCGCTGGGCACGGGAGGCTGCTCCCTTTTATAGTGCCCGGGGGCATTGTGACCTCAGCGTTGCCGGGTGCTGGCATTGTGACGTGGGGGTGACAGAGCCCCCATGTGCAGCCCCGCCCATCCCCCCTCTGCCCAGCACCCTTTGGAGGAAGCCCTTGAGCCGCTGGCCCCCAATCACTCTCTGTACCTACAAGACAGGGGAGTAATCAACCTAACCATGGCCCTTTTTTGCAAAAATAGAGTCTGGATTTGTTGTCTGTCCAGCCTTATTTCATCTTCTCTCCTCTCCTCTCCTCTATTCTCCTCTCCTCTCCTCGCCTCGCCTCGCCTCGCCTCGCCTCACTTCTCCTCTCTCCACTTTTTCCCTTTTCTTCTCTCCCCATAGTGAGTCTAATAACAAAAAGAATATTTGCCTGAAAGGACAGTGGAATTTCAGCTCCAAAACCACTTTCAAGGACACATAACACAATGGATACATCTGTTTCACTTTTTAATTTATTTTATTTCATTTTATTTAGTCTTATATTTTTTTTAGTTTTGTTTTCCTTTGTTGCCCTCTCCTCTCTTCTCCTTTCTTCTCCTTCTTCTGTGGTCTTGCCTTGCCTTGCCTTGCCTTGCCTTGCCTTGCCTTGCCTTGCCTTGCCTTGCCTTGCCTTGCCTTGCCTTGCCTTGCCTTGCCTTGCCTTGCCTTGCCTTGCCTTGCCTTGCCTTGCCTTGCCTTGCCTTGCCTTGCCTTGCCTTGCCTTGCCTTGCCTTGCCTTGCCTTGCCTTGCCTTGCCTTGCCTTGCCTTGCCTTGCCTTGCCTTGCCTTGCCTTGCCTTGCCTTGCCTTGCCTTGCCTTGCCTTGCCTTGCCTTGCCTTGCCTTGCCTTGCCTTGCCTTGCCTTGCCTTGCCTTGCCTTGCCTTGCCTTGCCTTGCCTTGCCTTGCCTTGCCTTGCCTTGCCTTGCCTTGCCTTGCCTTGCCTTGCCTTGCCTTGCCTTGCCTTGCCTTGCCTTGCCTTGCCTTGCCTTGCCTTGCCTTGCCTTGCCTTGCCTTGCCTTGCCTTGCCTTGCCTTGCCTTGCCTTGCCTTGCCTTGCCTTGCCTTGCCTTGCCTTGCCTTGCCTTGCCTTGCCTTGCCTTGCCTTGCCTTGCCTTGCCTTGCCTTGCCTTGCCTTGCCTTGCCTTGCCTTGCCTTGCCTTGCCTTGCCTTGCCTTGCCTTGCCTTGCCTTGCCTTGCCTTGCCTTGCCTTGCCTTGCCTTGCCTTGCCTTGCCTTGCCTTGCCTTGCCTTGCCTTGCCTTGCCTTGCCTTGCCTTGCCTTGCCTTGCCTTGCCTTGCCTTGCCTTGCCTTGCCTTGCCTTGCCTTGCCTTGCCTTGCCTTGCCTTGCCTTGCCTTGCCTTGCCTTGCCTTGCCTTGCCACACTCCTTTGCTCTTGCCACTGCAATCCGGTTGAGAAGGATTTCAAAGCATCCGACGAGTTTGGAAGGTGGTGGCTCTGTCAACAGGTTGTCTTGCAGCAGAGAACCTCCAGCAGCCTCATGCAAGGTCTTCCTCCCTTCATCCCTGCCCTGTGATTCCACCAGCTGTTCCAGTGCTTCCTCGGGGATGTGTTGGAGCTGCCCCCGGGCCAGCTCTGGCGCTGGGCACGGGAGGCTGCTCCCTTTTATAGTGCCCGGGGGCATTGTGACCTCAGCGTTGCCGGGTGCTGGCATTGTGACGTGGGGGTGACAGAGCCCCCATGTGCAGCCCCGCCCATCCCCCCTCTGCCCAGCACCCTTTGGAGGAAGCCCTTGAGCCGCTGGCCCCCAATCACTCTCTGTACCTACAAGACAGGGGAGTAATCAACCTAACCATGGCCCTTTTTTGCAAAAATAGAGTCTGGATTTGTTGTCTGTCCAGCCTTATTTCATCTTCTCTCCTCTCCTCTCCTCTATTCTCCTCTCCTCTCCTCGCCTCGCCTCGCCTCGCCTCGCCTCACTTCTCCTCTCTCCACTTTTTCCCTTTTCTTCTCTCCCCATAGTGAGTCTAATAACAAAAAGAATATTTGCCTGAAAGGACAGTGGAATTTCAGCTCCAAAACCACTTTCAAGGACACATAACACAATGGATACATCTGTTTCACTTTTTAATTTATTTTATTTCATTTTATTTAGTCTTATATTTTTTTTAGTTTTGTTTTCCTTTGTTGCCCTCTCCTCTCTTCTCCTTTCTTCTCCTTCTTCTGTGGTCTTGCCTTGCCTTGCCTTGCCTTGCCTTGCCTTGCCTTGCCTTGCCTTGCCTTGCCTTGCCTTGCCTTGCCTTGCCTTGCCTTGCCTTGCCTTGCCTTGCCTTGCCTTGCCTTGCCTTGCCTTGCCTTGCCTTGCCTTGCCTTGCCTTGCCTTGCCTTGCCTTGCCTTGCCTTGCCTTGCCTTGCCTTGCCTTGCCTTGCCTTGCCTTGCCTTGCCTTGCCTTGCCTTGCCTTGCCTTGCCTTGCCTTGCCTTGCCTTGCCTTGCCTTGCCTTGCCTTGCCTTGCCTTGCCTTGCCTTGCCTTGCCTTGCCTTGCCTTGCCTTGCCTTGCCTTGCCTTGCCTTGCCTTGCCTTGCCTTGCCTTGCCTTGCCTTGCCTTGCCTTGCCTTGCCTTGCCTTGCCTTGCCTTGCCTTGCCTTGCCTTGCCTTGCCTTGCCTTGCCTTGCCTTGCCTTGCCTTGCCTTGCCTTGCCTTGCCTTGCCTTGCCTTGCCTTGCCTTGCCTTGCCTTGCCTTGCCTTGCCTTGCCTTGCCTTGCCTTGCCTTGCCTTGCCTTGCCTTGCCTTGCCTTGCCTTGCCTTGCCTTGCCTTGCCTTGCCTTGCCTTGCCTTGCCTTGCCTTGCCTTGCCTTGCCTTGCCTTGCCTTGCCTTGCCTTGCCTTGCCTTGCCTTGCCTTGCCTTGCCTTGCCTTGCCTTGCCTTGCCTTGCCTTGCCTTGCCTTGCCTTGCCTTGCCTTGCCTTGCCTTGCCTTGCCTTGCCTTGCCTTGCCTTGCCTTGCCTTGCCTTGCCTTGCCTTGCCTTGCCTTGCCTTGCCTTGCCTTGCCTTGCCTTGCCTTGCCTTGCCTTGCCTTGCCTTGCCTTGCCTTGCCTTGCCTTGCCTTGCCTTGCCTTGCCTTGCCTTGCCTTGCCTTGCCTTGCCTTGCCTTGCCTTGCCTTGCCTTGCCTTGCCTTGCCTTGCCTTGCCTTGCCTTGCCTTGCCTTGCCTTGCCTTGCCTTGCCTTGCCTTGCCTTGCCTTGCCTTGCCTTGCCTTGCCTTGCCTTGCCTTGCCTTGCCTTGCCTTGCCTTGCCTTGCCTTGCCTTGCCTTGCCTTGCCTTGCCTTGCCTTGCCTTGCCTTGCCTTGCCTTGCCTTGCCTTGCCTTGCCTTGCCTTGCCTTGCCTTGCCTTGCCTTGCCTTGCCTTGCCTTGCCTTGCCTTGCCTTGCCTTGCCTTGCCTTGCCTTGCCTTGCCTTGCCTTGCCTTGCCTTGCCTTGCCTTGCCTTGCCTTGCCTTGCCTTGCCTTGCCTTGCCTTGCCTTGCCTTGCCTTGCCTTGCCTTGCCTTGCCTTGCCTTGCCTTGCCTTGCCTTGCCTTGCCTTGCCTTGCCTTGCCTTGCCTTGCCTTGCCTTGCCTTGCCTTGCCTTGCCTTGCCTTGCCTTGCCTTGCCTTGCCTTGCCTTGCCTTGCCTTGCCTTGCCTTGCCTTGCCTTGCCTTGCCTTGCCTTGCCTTGCCTTGCCTTGCCTTGCCTTGCCTTGCCTTGCCTTGCCTTGCCTTGCCTTGCCTTGCCTTGCCTTGCCTTGCCTTGCCTTGCCTTGCCTTGCCTTGCCTTGCCTTGCCTTGCCTTGCCTTGCCTTGCCTTGCCTTGCCTTGCCTTGCCTTGCCTTGCCTTGCCTTGCCTTGCCTTGCCTTGCCTTGCCTTGCCTTGCCTTGCCTTGCCTTGCCTTGCCTTGCCTTGCCTTGCCTTGCCTTGCCTTGCCTTGCCTTGCCTTGCCTTGCCTTGCCTTGCCTTGCCTTGCCTTGCCTTGCCTTGCCTTGCCTTGCCTTGCCTTGCCTTGCCTTGCCTTGCCTTGCCTTGCCTTGCCTTGCCTTGCCTTGCCTTGCCTTGCCTTGCCTTGCCTTGCCTTGCCTTGCCTTGCCTTGCCTTGCCTTGCCTTGCCTTGCCTTGCCTTGCCTTGCCTTGCCTTGCCTTGCCTTGCCTTGCCTTGCCTTGCCTTGCCTTGCCTTGCCTTGCCTTGCCTTGCCTTGCCTTGCCTTGCCTTGCCTTGCCTTGCCTTGCCTTGCCTTGCCTTGCCTTGCCTTGCCTTGCCTTGCCTTGCCTTGCCACACTCCTTTGCTCTTGCCACTGCAATCCGGTTGAGAAGGATTTCAAAGCATCCGACGAGTTTGGAAGGTGGTGGCTCTGTCAACAGGTTGTCTTGCAGCAGAGAACCTCCAGCAGCCTCATGCAAGGTCTTCCTCCCTTCATCCCTGCCCTGTGATTCCACCAGCTGTTCCAGTGCTTCCTCGGGGATGTGTTGGAGCTGCCCCCGGGCCAGCTCTGGCGCTGGGCACGGGAGGCTGCTCCCTTTTATAGTGCCCGGGGGCATTGTGACCTCAGCGTTGCCGGGTGCTGGCATTGTGACGTGGGGGTGACAGAGCCCCCATGTGCAGCCCCGCCCATCCCCCCTCTGCCCAGCACCCTTTGGAGGAAGCCCTTGAGCCGCTGGCCCCCAATCACTCTCTGTACCTACAAGACAGGGGAGTAATCAACCTAACCATGGCCCTTTTTTGCAAAAATAGAGTCTGGATTTGTTGTCTGTCCAGCCTTATTTCATCTTCTCTCCTCTCCTCTCCTCTATTCTCCTCTCCTCTCCTCGCCTCGCCTCGCCTCGCCTCGCCTCACTTCTCCTCTCTCCACTTTTTCCCTTTTCTTCTCTCCCCATAGTGAGTCTAATAACAAAAAGAATATTTGCCTGAAAGGACAGTGGAATTTCAGCTCCAAAACCACTTTCAAGGACACATAACACAATGGATACATCTGTTTCACTTTTTAATTTATTTTATTTCATTTTATTTAGTCTTATATTTTTTTTAGTTTTGTTTTCCTTTGTTGCCCTCTCCTCTCTTCTCCTTTCTTCTCCTTCTTCTGTGGTCTTGCCTTGCCTTGCCTTTGCCTTGCCTTGCCTTGCCTTGCCTTGCCTTGCCTTGCCTTGCCTTGCCTTGCCTTGCCTTGCCTTGCCTTGCCTTGCCTTGCCTTGCCTTGCCTTGCCTTGCCTTGCCTTGCCTTGCCTTGCCTTGCCTTGCCTTGCCTTGCCTTGCCTTGCCTTGCCTTGCCTTGCCTTGCCTTGCCTTGCCTTGCCTTGCCTTGCCTTGCCTTGCCTTGCCTTGCCTTGCCTTGCCTTGCCTTGCCTTGCCTTGCCTTGCCTTGCCTTGCCTTGCCTTGCCTTGCCTTGCCTTGCCTTGCCTTGCCTTGCCTTGCCTTGCCTTGCCTTGCCTTGCCTTGCCTTGCCTTGCCTTGCCTTGCCTTTCCACACTCCTTTGCTCTTGCCACTGCAATCCGGTTGAGAAGGATTTCAAAGCATCCGACGAGTTTGGAAGGTGGTGGCTCTGTCAACAGGTTGTCTTGCAGCAGAGAACCTCCAGCAGCCTCATGCAAGGTCTTCCTCCCTTCATCCCTGCCCTGTGATTCCACCAGCTGCTCCAGTGCTTCCTCGGGGATGTGTTGGAGCTGCCCCCGGGCCAGCTCTGGCGCTGGGCACGGGAGGCTGCTCCCTTTTATAGTGCCCCGGGGCATTGTGACCTCAGCGTTGCCGGGTGCTGGCATTGTGACGTGGGGGTGACAGAGCCCCCATGTGCAGCCCCGCCCATCCCCCCTCTGCCCAGCACCCTTTGGAGGAAGCCCTTGAGCCGCTGGCCCCCAATCACTCTCTGTACCTCCAAGACAGGGGAGTAATCAACCTAACCATGGCCCTTTTTTGCAAAAATAGAGTCTGGATTTGTTGTCTGTCCAGCCTTATTTCATCTTCTCTCCTCTCCTCTCCTCTATTCTCCTCTCCTCTCCTCGCCTCGCCTCGCCTCGCCTCGCCTCGCCTCACTTCTCCTCTCTCCACTTTTTCCCTTTTCTTCTCTCCCCATAGTGAGTCAAATAACAAAAAGAATATTTGCCTGAAAGGACAGTGGAATTTCAGCTCCAAAACCACTTTCAAGGACACATAACACAATGGATACATCTGTTTCACTTTTTAATTTATTTTATTTCATTTTATTTAGTCTTATATTTTTTTTAGTTTTGTTTTCCTTTGTTGCCCTCTCCTCTCTTCTCCTTTCTTCTCCTTCTTCTGTGGTCTTGCCTTGCCTTGCCTTTGCCTTGCCTTGCCTTGCCTTGCCTTGCCTTGCCTTGCCTTGCCTTGCCTTGCCTTGCCTTGCCTTGCCTTGCCTTGCCTTGCCTTGCCTTGCCTTGCCTTGCCTTGCCTTGCCTTGCCTTGCCTTGCCTTGCCTTGCCTTGCCTTGCCTTGCCTTGCCTTGCCTTGCCTTGCCTTGCCTTGCCTTGCCTTGCCTTGCCTTGCCTTGCCTTGCCTTGCCTTGCCTTGCCTTGCCTTGCCTTGCCTTGCCTTGCCTTGCCTTGCCTTGCCTTGCCTTGCCTTGCCTTGCCTTGCCTTGCCTTGCCTTGCCTTGCCTTGCCTTGCCTTGCCTTGCCTTGCCTTGCCTTGCCTTGCCTTGCCTTGCCTTGCCTTGCCTTGCCTTGCCTTGCCTTGCCTTGCCTTGCCTTGCCTTGCCTTGCCTTGCCTTGCCTTGCCTTGCCTTGCCTTGCCTTGCCTTGCCTTGCCTTGCCTTGCCTTGCCTTGCCTTGCCTTGCCTTGCCTTGCCTTTCCACACTCCTTTGCTCTTGCCACTGCAATCCGGTTGAGAAGGATTTCAAAGCATCCGACGAGTTTGGAAGGTGGTGGCTCTGTCAACAGGTTGTCTTGCAGCAGAGAACCTCCAGCAGCCTCATGCAAGGTCTTCCTCCCTTCATCCCTGCCCTGTGATTCCACCAGCTGCTCCAGTGCTTCCTCGGGGATGTGTTGGAGCTGCCCCCGGGCCAGCTCTGGCGCTGGGCACGGGAGGCTGCTCCCTTTTATAGTGCCCCGGGGCATTGTGACCTCAGCGTTGCCGGGTGCTGGCATTGTGACGTGGGGGTGACAGAGCCCCCATGTGCAGCCCCGCCCATCCCCCCTCTGCCCAGCACCCTTTGGAGGAAGCCCTTGAGCCGCTGGCCCCCAATCACTCTCTGTACCTCCAAGACAGGGGAGTAATCAACCTAACCATGGCCCTTTTTTGCAAAAATAGAGTCTGGATTTGTTGTCTGTCCAGCCTTATTTCATCTTCTCTCCTCTCCTCTCCTCTATTCTCCTCTCCTCTCCTCGCCTCGCCTCGCCTCGCCTCGCCTCGCCTCACTTCTCCTCTCTCCACTTTTTCCCTTTTCTTCTCTCCCCATAGTGAGTCAAATAACAAAAAGAATATTTGCCTGAAAGGACAGTGGAATTTCAGCTCCAAAACCACTTTCAAGGACACATAACACAATGGATACATCTGTTTCACTTTTTAATTTATTTTATTTCATTTTATTTAGTCTTATATTTTTTTTAGTTTTGTTTTCCTTTGTTGCCCTCTCCTCTCTTCTCCTTTCTTCTCCTTCTTCTGTGGTCTTGCCTTGCCTTGCCTTTGCCTTGCCTTGCCTTGCCTTGCCTTGCCTTGCCTTGCCTTGCCTTGCCTTGCCTTGCCTTGCCTTGCCTTGCCTTGCCTTGCCTTGCCTTGCCTTGCCTTGCCTTGCCTTGCCTTGCCTTGCCTTGCCTTGCCTTGCCTTGCCTTGCCTTGCCTTGCCTTGCCTTGCCTTGCCTTGCCTTGCCTTGCCTTGCCTTGCCTTGCCTTGCCTTGCCTTGCCTTGCCTTGCCTTGCCTTGCCTTGCCTTGCCTTGCCTTGCCTTGCCTTGCCTTGCCTTGCCTTGCCTTGCCTTGCCTTGCCTTGCCTTGCCTTGCCTTGCCTTGCCTTGCCTTGCCTTGCCTTGCCTTGCCTTGCCTTGCCTTGCCTTGCCTTGCCTTGCCTTGCCTTGCCTTGCCTTGCCTTGCCTTGCCTTGCCTTGCCTTGCCTTGCCTTGCCTTGCCTTGCCTTGCCTTGCCTTGCCTTGCCTTGCCTTGCCTTGCCTTGCCTTGCCTTGCCTTGCCTTGCCTTGCCTTGCCTTGCCTTGCCTTGCCTTGCCTTGCCTTGCCTTGCCTTGCCTTGCCTTGCCTTGCCTTGCCTTGCCTTGCCTTGCCTTGCCTTGCCTTGCCTTGCCTTGCCTTGCCTTGCCTTGCCTTGCCTTGCCTTGCCTTGCCTTGCCTTGCCTTGCCTTGCCTTGCCTTGCCTTGCCTTGCCTTGCCTTGCCTTGCCTTGCCTTGCCTTGCCTTGCCACACTCCTTTGCTCTTGCCACTGCAATCCGGTTGAGAAGGATTTCAAAGCATCCGACGAGTTTGGAAGGTGGTGGCTCTGTCAACAGGTTGTCTTGCAGCAGAGAACCTCCAGCAGCCTCATGCAAGGTCTTCCTCCCTTCATCCCTGCCCTGTGATTCCACCAGCTGTTCCAGTGCTTCCTCGGGGATGTGTTGGAGCTGCCCCCGGGCCAGCTCTGGCGCTGGGCACGGGAGGCTGCTCCCTTTTATAGTGCCCGGGGGCATTGTGACCTCAGCGTTGCCGGGTGCTGGCATTGTGACGTGGGGGTGACAGAGCCCCCATGTGCAGCCCCGCCCATCCCCCCTCTGCCCAGCACCCTTTGGAGGAAGCCCTTGAGCCGCTGGCCCCCAATCACTCTCTGTACCTACAAGACAGGGGAGTAATCAACCTAACCATGGCCCTTTTTTGCAAAAATAGAGTCTGGATTTGTTGTCTGTCCAGCCTTATTTCATCTTCTCTCCTCTCCTCTCCTCTATTCTCCTCTCCTCTCCTCGCCTCGCCTCGCCTCGCCTCGCCTCACTTCTCCTCTCTCCACTTTTTCCCTTTTCTTCTCTCCCCATAGTGAGTCTAATAACAAAAAGAATATTTGCCTGAAAGGACAGTGGAATTTCAGCTCCAAAACCACTTTCAAGGACACATAACACAATGGATACATCTGTTTCACTTTTTAATTTATTTTATTTCATTTTATTTAGTCTTATATTTTTTTTAGTTTTGTTTTCCTTTGTTGCCCTCTCCTCTCTTCTCCTTTCTTCTCCTTCTTCTGTGGTCTTGCCTTGCCTTGCCTTTGCCTTGCCTTGCCTTGCCTTGCCTTGCCTTGCCTTGCCTTGCCTTGCCTTGCCTTGCCTTGCCTTGCCTTGCCTTGCCTTGCCTTGCCTTGCCTTGCCTTGCCTTGCCTTGCCTTGCCTTGCCTTGCCTTGCCTTGCCTTGCCTTGCCTTGCCTTGCCTTGCCTTGCCTTGCCTTGCCTTGCCTTGCCTTGCCTTGCCTTGCCTTGCCTTGCCTTGCCTTGCCTTGCCTTGCCTTGCCTTGCCTTGCCTTGCCTTGCCTTGCCTTGCCTTGCCTTGCCTTGCCTTGCCTTGCCTTGCCTTGCCTTGCCTTGCCTTGCCTTGCCTTGCCTTGCCTTGCCTTGCCTTGCCTTGCCTTGCCTTGCCTTGCCTTTCCACACTCCTTTGCTCTTGCCACTGCAATCCGGTTGAGAAGGATTTCAAAGCATCCGACGAGTTTGGAAGGTGGTGGCTCTGTCAACAGGTTGTCTTGCAGCAGAGAACCTCCAGCAGCCTCATGCAAGGTCTTCCTCCCTTCATCCCTGCCCTGTGATTCCACCAGCTGCTCCAGTGCTTCCTCGGGGATGTGTTGGAGCTGCCCCCGGGCCAGCTCTGGCGCTGGGCACGGGAGGCTGCTCCCTTTTATAGTGCCCCGGGGCATTGTGACCTCAGCGTTGCCGGGTGCTGGCATTGTGACGTGGGGGTGACAGAGCCCCCATGTGCAGCCCCGCCCATCCCCCCTCTGCCCAGCACCCTTTGGAGGAAGCCCTTGAGCCGCTGGCCCCCAATCACTCTCTGTACCTCCAAGACAGGGGAGTAATCAACCTAACCATGGCCCTTTTTTGCAAAAATAGAGTCTGGATTTGTTGTCTGTCCAGCCTTATTTCATCTTCTCTCCTCTCCTCTCCTCTATTCTCCTCTCCTCTCCTCGCCTCGCCTCGCCTCGCCTCGCCTCGCCTCACTTCTCCTCTCTCCACTTTTTCCCTTTTCTTCTCTCCCCATAGTGAGTCAAATAACAAAAAGAATATTTGCCTGAAAGGACAGTGGAATTTCAGCTCCAAAACCACTTTCAAGGACACATAACACAATGGATACATCTGTTTCACTTTTTAATTTATTTTATTTCATTTTATTTAGTCTTATATTTTTTTTAGTTTTGTTTTCCTTTGTTGCCCTCTCCTCTCTTCTCCTTTCTTCTCCTTCTTCTGTGGTCTTGCCTTGCCTTGCCTTTGCCTTGCCTTGCCTTGCCTTGCCTTGCCTTGCCTTGCCTTGCCTTGCCTTGCCTTGCCTTGCCTTGCCTTGCCTTGCCTTGCCTTGCCTTGCCTTGCCTTGCCTTGCCTTGCCTTGCCTTGCCTTGCCTTGCCTTGCCTTGCCTTGCCTTGCCTTGCCTTGCCTTGCCTTGCCTTGCCTTGCCTTGCCTTGCCTTGCCTTGCCTTGCCTTGCCTTGCCTTGCCTTGCCTTGCCTTGCCTTGCCTTGCCTTGCCTTGCCTTGCCTTGCCTTGCCTTGCCTTGCCTTGCCTTGCCTTGCCTTGCCTTGCCTTGCCTTGCCTTGCCTTGCCTTGCCTTGCCTTGCCTTGCCTTGCCTTGCCTTGCCTTGCCTTGCCTTGCCTTGCCTTGCCTTGCCTTGCCTTGCCTTGCCTTGCCTTGCCTTGCCTTGCCTTGCCTTGCCTTGCCTTGCCTTGCCTTGCCTTGCCTTGCCTTGCCTTGCCTTGCCTTGCCTTGCCTTGCCTTGCCTTGCCTTGCCTTGCCTTGCCTTGCCTTTCCACACTCCTTTGCTCTTGCCACTGCAATCCGGTTGAGAAGGATTTCAAAGCATCCGACGAGTTTGGAAGGTGGTGGCTCTGTCAACAGGTTGTCTTGCAGCAGAGAACCTCCAGCAGCCTCATGCAAGGTCTTCCTCCCTTCATCCCTGCCCTGTGATTCCACCAGCTGCTCCAGTGCTTCCTCGGGGATGTGTTGGAGCTGCCCCCGGGCCAGCTCTGGCGCTGGGCACGGGAGGCTGCTCCCTTTTATAGTGCCCCGGGGCATTGTGACCTCAGCGTTGCCGGGTGCTGGCATTGTGACGTGGGGGTGACAGAGCCCCCATGTGCAGCCCCGCCCATCCCCCCTCTGCCCAGCACCCTTTGGAGGAAGCCCTTGAGCCGCTGGCCCCCAATCACTCTCTGTACCTCCAAGACAGGGGAGTAATCAACCTAACCATGGCCCTTTTTTGCAAAAATAGAGTCTGGATTTGTTGTCTGTCCAGCCTTATTTCATCTTCTCTCCTCTCCTCTCCTCTATTCTCCTCTCCTCTCCTCGCCTCGCCTCGCCTCGCCTCGCCTCGCCTCACTTCTCCTCTCTCCACTTTTTCCCTTTTCTTCTCTCCCCATAGTGAGTCAAATAACAAAAAGAATATTTGCCTGAAAGGACAGTGGAATTTCAGCTCCAAAACCACTTTCAAGGACACATAACACAATGGATACATCTGTTTCACTTTTTAATTTATTTTATTTCATTTTATTTAGTCTTATATTTTTTTTAGTTTTGTTTTCCTTTGTTGCCCTCTCCTCTCTTCTCCTTTCTTCTCCTTCTTCTGTGGTCTTGCCTTGCCTTGCCTTTGCCTTGCCTTGCCTTGCCTTGCCTTGCCTTGCCTTGCCTTGCCTTGCCTTGCCTTGCCTTGCCTTGCCTTGCCTTGCCTTGCCTTGCCTTGCCTTGCCTTGCCTTGCCTTGCCTTGCCTTGCCTTGCCTTGCCTTGCCTTGCCTTGCCTTGCCTTGCCTTGCCTTGCCTTGCCTTGCCTTGCCTTGCCTTGCCTTGCCTTGCCTTGCCTTGCCTTGCCTTGCCTTGCCTTGCCTTGCCTTGCCTTGCCTTGCCTTGCCTTGCCTTGCCTTGCCTTGCCTTGCCTTGCCTTGCCTTGCCTTGCCTTGCCTTGCCTTGCCTTGCCTTGCCTTGCCTTGCCTTGCCTTGCCTTGCCTTGCCTTGCCTTGCCTTGCCTTGCCTTGCCTTGCCTTGCCTTGCCTTGCCTTGCCTTGCCTTGCCTTGCCTTGCCTTGCCTTGCCTTGCCTTGCCTTGCCTTGCCTTGCCTTGCCTTGCCTTGCCTTGCCTTGCCTTGCCTTGCCTTGCCTTGCCTTGCCTTGCCTTTCCACACTCCTTTGCTCTTGCCACTGCAATCCGGTTGAGAAGGATTTCAAAGCATCCGACGAGTTTGGAAGGTGGTGGCTCTGTCAACAGGTTGTCTTGCAGCAGAGAACCTCCAGCAGCCTCATGCAAGGTCTTCCTCCCTTCATCCCTGCCCTGTGATTCCACCAGCTGCTCCAGTGCTTCCTCGGGGATGTGTTGGAGCTGCCCCCGGGCCAGCTCTGGCGCTGGGCACGGGAGGCTGCTCCCTTTTATAGTGCCCCGGGGCATTGTGACCTCAGCGTTGCCGGGTGCTGGCATTGTGACGTGGGGGTGACAGAGCCCCCATGTGCAGCCCCGCCCATCCCCCCTCTGCCCAGCACCCTTTGGAGGAAGCCCTTGAGCCGCTGGCCCCCAATCACTCTCTGTACCTCCAAGACAGGGGAGTAATCAACCTAACCATGGCCCTTTTTTGCAAAAATAGAGTCTGGATTTGTTGTCTGTCCAGCCTTATTTCATCTTCTCTCCTCTCCTCTCCTCTATTCTCCTCTCCTCTCCTCGCCTCGCCTCGCCTCGCCTCGCCTCGCCTCACTTCTCCTCTCTCCACTTTTTCCCTTTTCTTCTCTCCCCATAGTGAGTCAAATAACAAAAAGAATATTTGCCTGAAAGGACAGTGGAATTTCAGCTCCAAAACCACTTTCAAGGACACATAACACAATGGATACATCTGTTTCACTTTTTAATTTATTTTATTTCATTTTATTTAGTCTTATATTTTTTTTAGTTTTGTTTTCCTTTGTTGCCCTCTCCTCTCTTCTCCTTTCTTCTCCTTCTTCTGTGGTCTTGCCTTGCCTTGCCTTTGCCTTGCCTTGCCTTGCCTTGCCTTGCCTTGCCTTGCCTTGCCTTGCCTTGCCTTGCCTTGCCTTGCCTTGCCTTGCCTTGCCTTGCCTTGCCTTGCCTTGCCTTGCCTTGCCTTGCCTTGCCTTGCCTTGCCTTGCCTTGCCTTGCCTTGCCTTGCCTTGCCTTGCCTTGCCTTGCCTTGCCTTGCCTTGCCTTGCCTTGCCTTGCCTTGCCTTGCCTTGCCTTGCCTTGCCTTGCCTTGCCTTGCCTTGCCTTGCCTTGCCTTGCCTTGCCTTGCCTTGCCTTGCCTTGCCTTGCCTTGCCTTGCCTTGCCTTGCCTTGCCTTGCCTTGCCTTGCCTTGCCTTGCCTTGCCTTGCCTTGCCTTGCCTTGCCTTGCCTTGCCTTGCCTTGCCTTGCCTTGCCTTGCCTTGCCTTGCCTTGCCTTGCCTTGCCTTGCCTTGCCTTGCCTTGCCTTGCCTTGCCTTGCCTTGCCTTGCCTTGCCTTGCCTTGCCTTGCCTTGCCTTGCCTTGCCTTGCCTTGCCTTGCCTTGCCTTGCCTTGCCTTGCCTTGCCTTGCCTTGCCTTGCCTTGCCTTGCCTTGCCTTGCCTTGCCTTGCCTTGCCTTGCCTTGCCTTGCCTTGCCTTGCCTTGCCTTGCCTTGCCTTGCCTTGCCTTGCCTTGCCTTGCCTTGCCTTGCCTTGCCTTGCCTTGCCTTGCCTTGCCTTGCCTTGCCTTGCCTTGCCTTGCCTTGCCTTGCCTTGCCTTGCCTTGCCTTGCCTTGCCTTGCCTTGCCTTGCCTTGCCTTGCCTTGCCTTGCCTTGCCTTGCCTTGCCTTGCCTTGCCTTGCCTTGCCTTGCCTTGCCTTGCCTTGCCTTGCCTTGCCTTGCCTTGCCTTGCCTTGCCTTGCCTTGCCTTGCCTTGCCTTGCCTTGCCTTGCCTTGCCTTGCCTTGCCTTGCCTTGCCTTGCCTTGCCTTGCCTTGCCTTGCCTTGCCTTGCCTTGCCTTGCCTTGCCTTGCCTTGCCTTGCCTTGCCTTGCCTTGCCTTGCCTTGCCTTGCCTTGCCTTGCCTTGCCTTGCCTTGCCTTGCCTTGCCTTGCCTTGCCTTGCCTTGCCTTGCCTTGCCTTGCCTTGCCTTGCCTTGCCTTGCCTTGCCTTGCCTTGCCTTGCCTTGCCTTGCCTTGCCTTGCCTTGCCTTGCCTTGCCTTGCCTTGCCTTGCCTTGCCTTGCCTTGCCTTGCCTTGCCTTGCCTTGCCTTGCCTTGCCTTGCCTTGCCTTGCCTTGCCTTGCCTTGCCTTGCCTTGCCTTGCCTTGCCTTGCCTTGCCTTGCCTTGCCTTGCCTTGCCTTGCCTTGCCTTGCCTTGCCTTGCCTTGCCTTGCCTTGCCTTGCCTTGCCTTGCCTTGCCTTGCCTTGCCTTGCCTTGCCTTGCCTTGCCTTGCCTTGCCTTTCCACACTCCTTTGCTCTTGCCACTGCAATCCGGTTGAGAAGGATTTCAAAGCATCCGACGAGTTTGGAAGGTGGTGGCTCTGTCAACAGGTTGTCTTGCAGCAGAGAACCTCCAGCAGCCTCATGCAAGGTCTTCCTCCCTTCATCCCTGCCCTGTAATTCCACCAGCTGCTCCAGTGCTTCCTCGGGGATGTGTTGGAGCTGCCCCCGGGCCAGCTCTGGCGCTGGGCACGGGAGGCTGCTCCCTTTTATAGTGCCCCGGGGCATTGTGACCTCAGCGTTGCCGGGTGCTGGCATTGTGACGTGGGGGTGACAGAGCCCCCATGTGCAGCCCCGCCCATCCCCCCTCTGCCCAGCACCCTTTGGAGGAAGCCCTTGAGCCGCTGGCCCCCAATCACTCTCTGTACCTCCAAGACAGGGGAGTAATCAACCTAACCATGGCCCTTTTTTGCAAAAATAGAGTCTGGATTTGTTGTCTGTCCAGCCTTATTTCATCTTCTCTCCTCTCCTCTCCTCTATTCTCCTCTCCTCTCCTCGCCTCGCCTCGCCTCGCCTCGCCTCGCCTCACTTCTCCTCTCTCCACTTTTTCCCTTTTCTTCTCTCCCCATAGTGAGTCAAATAACAAAAAGAATATTTGCCTGAAAGGACAGTGGAATTTCAGCTCCAAAACCACTTTCAAGGACACATAACACAATGGATACATCTGTTTCACTTTTTAATTTATTTTATTTCATTTTATTTAGTCTTATATTTTTTTTAGTTTTGTTTTCCTTTGTTGCCCTCTCCTCTCTTCTCCTTTCTTCTCCTTCTTCTGTGGTCTTGCCTTGCCTTGCCTTTGCCTTGCCTTGCCTTGCCTTGCCTTGCCTTGCCTTGCCTTGCCTTGCCTTGCCTTGCCTTGCCTTGCCTTGCCTTGCCTTGCCTTGCCTTGCCTTGCCTTGCCTTGCCTTGCCTTGCCTTGCCTTGCCTTGCCTTGCCTTGCCTTGCCTTGCCTTGCCTTGCCTTGCCTTGCCTTGCCTTGCCTTGCCTTGCCTTGCCTTGCCTTGCCTTGCCTTGCCTTGCCTTGCCTTGCCTTGCCTTGCCTTGCCTTGCCTTGCCTTGCCTTGCCTTGCCTTGCCTTGCCTTGCCTTGCCTTGCCTTGCCTTGCCTTGCCTTGCCTTGCCTTGCCTTGCCTTGCCTTGCCTTGCCTTGCCTTGCCTTGCCTTGCCTTGCCTTGCCTTGCCTTGCCTTGCCTTGCCTTGCCTTGCCTTGCCTTGCCTTGCCTTGCCTTGCCTTGCCTTGCCTTGCCTTGCCTTGCCTTGCCTTGCCTTGCCTTGCCTTGCCTTGCCTTGCCTTGCCTTGCCTTGCCTTGCCTTGCCTTGCCTTGCCTTGCCTTGCCTTGCCTTGCCTTGCCTTGCCTTGCCTTGCCTTGCCTTGCCTTGCCTTGCCTTGCCTTGCCTTGCCTTGCCTTGCCTTGCCTTGCCTTGCCTTGCCTTGCCTTGCCTTGCCTTGCCTTGCCTTGCCTTGCCTTGCCTTGCCTTGCCTTGCCTTGCCTTGCCTTGCCTTGCCTTGCCTTGCCTTGCCTTGCCTTGCCTTGCCTTGCCTTGCCTTGCCTTGCCTTGCCTTGCCTTGCCTTGCCTTGCCTTGCCTTGCCTTGCCTTGCCTTGCCTTGCCTTGCCTTGCCTTGCCTTGCCTTGCCTTGCCTTGCCTTGCCTTGCCTTGCCTTGCCTTGCCTTGCCTTGCCTTGCCTTGCCTTGCCTTGCCTTGCCTTGCCTTGCCTTGCCTTGCCTTGCCTTGCCTTGCCTTGCCTTGCCTTGCCTTGCCTTGCCTTGCCTTGCCTTGCCTTGCCTTGCCTTGCCTTGCCTTGCCTTGCCTTGCCTTGCCTTGCCTTGCCTTGCCTTGCCTTGCCTTGCCTTGCCTTGCCTTGCCTTGCCTTGCCTTGCCTTGCCTTGCCTTGCCTTGCCTTGCCTTGCCTTGCCTTGCCTTGCCTTGCCTTGCCTTGCCTTGCCTTGCCTTGCCTTGCCTTGCCTTGCCTTGCCTTGCCTTGCCTTGCCTTGCCTTGCCTTGCCTTGCCTTGCCTTGCCTTGCCTTGCCTTGCCTTGCCTTGCCTTGCCTTGCCTTGCCTTGCCTTGCCTTGCCTTGCCTTGCCTTGCCTTGCCTTGCCTTGCCTTGCCTTGCCTTGCCTTGCCTTGCCTTGCCTTGCCTTGCCTTGCCTTGCCTTGCCTTGCCTTGCCTTGCCTTGCCTTGCCTTGCCTTGCCTTGCCTTGCCTTGCCTTGCCTTGCCTTGCCTTGCCTTGCCTTGCCTTGCCTTGCCTTGCCTTGCCTTGCCTTGCCTTGCCTTGCCTTGCCTTGCCTTGCCTTGCCTTGCCTTGCCTTGCCTTGCCTTGCCTTGCCTTGCCTTGCCTTGCCTTGCCTTGCCTTGCCTTGCCTTGCCTTGCCTTGCCTTGCCTTGCCTTGCCTTGCCTTGCCTTGCCTTGCCTTGCCTTGCCTTGCCTTGCCACACTCCTTTGCTCTTGCCACTGCAATCCGGTTGAGAAGGATTTCAAAGCATCCGACGAGTTTGGAAGGTGGTGGCTCTGTCAACAGGTTGTCTTGCAGCAGAGAACCTCCAGCAGCCTCATGCAAGGTCTTCCTCCCTTCATCCCTGCCCTGTGATTCCACCAGCTGCTCCAGTGCTTCCTCGGGGATGTGTTGGAGCTGCCCCCGGGCCAGCTCTGGCGCTGGGCACGGGAGGCTGCTCCCTTTTATAGTGCCCCGGGGCATTGTGACCTCAGCGTTGCCGGGTGCTGGCATTGTGACGTGGGGGTGACAGAGCCCCCATGTGCAGCCCCGCCCATCCCCCCTCTGCCCAGCACCCTTTGGAGGAAGCCCTTGAGCCGCTGGCCCCCAATCACTCTCTGTACCTCCAAGACAGGGGAGTAATCAACCTAACCATGGCCCTTTTTTGCAAAAATAGAGTCTGGATTTGTTGTCTGTCCAGCCTTATTTCATCTTCTCTCCTCTCCTCTCCTCTATTCTCCTCTCCTCTCCTCGCCTCGCCTCGCCTCGCCTCGCCTCGCCTCACTTCTCCTCTCTCCACTTTTTCCCTTTTCTTCTCTCCCCATAGTGAGTCAAATAACAAAAAGAATATTTGCCTGAAAGGACAGTGGAATTTCAGCTCCAAAACCACTTTCAAGGACACATAACACAATGGATACATCTGTTTCACTTTTTAATTTATTTTATTTCATTTTATTTAGTCTTATATTTTTTTTAGTTTTGTTTTCCTTTGTTGCCCTCTCCTCTCTTCTCCTTTCTTCTCCTTCTTCTGTGGTCTTGCCTTGCCTTGCCTTGCCTTGCCTTGCCTTGCCTTGCCTTGCCTTGCCTTGCCTTGCCTTGCCTTGCCTTGCCTTGCCTTGCCTTGCCTTGCCTTGCCTTGCCTTGCCTTGCCTTGCCTTGCCTTGCCTTGCCTTGCCTTGCCTTGCCTTGCCTTGCCTTGCCTTGCCTTGCCTTGCCTTGCCTTGCCTTGCCTTGCCTTGCCTTGCCTTGCCTTGCCTTGCCTTGCCTTGCCTTGCCTTGCCTTGCCTTGCCTTGCCTTGCCTTGCCTTGCCTTGCCTTGCCTTGCCTTGCCTTGCCTTGCCTTGCCTTGCCTTGCCTTGCCTTGCCTTGCCTTGCCTTGCCTTGCCTTGCCTTGCCTTGCCTTGCCTTGCCTTGCCTTGCCTTGCCTTGCCTTGCCACACTCCTTTGCTCTTGCCACTGCAATCCGGTTGAGAAGGATTTCAAAGCATCCGACGAGTTTGGAAGGTGGTGGCTCTGTCAACAGGTTGTCTTGCAGCAGAGAACCTCCAGCAGCCTCATGCAAGGTCTTCCTCCCTTCATCCCTGCCCTGTGATTCCACCAGCTGCTCCAGTGCTTCCTCGGGGATGTGTTGGAGCTGCCCCCGGGCCAGCTCTGGCGCTGGGCACGGGAGGCTGCTCCCTTTTATAGTGCCCCGGGGCATTGTGACCTCAGCGTTGCCGGGTGCTGGCATTGTGACGTGGGGGTGACAGAGCCCCCATGTGCAGCCCCGCCCATCCCCCCTCTGCCCAGCACCCTTTGGAGGAAGCCCTTGAGCCGCTGGCCCCCAATCACTCTCTGTACCTCCAAGACAGGGGAGTAATCAACCTAACCATGGCCCTTTTTTGCAAAAATAGAGTCTGGATTTGTTGTCTGTCCAGCCTTATTTCATCTTCTCTCCTCTCCTCTCCTCTATTCTCCTCTCCTCTCCTCGCCTCGCCTCGCCTCGCCTCGCCTCGCCTCACTTCTCCTCTCTCCACTTTTTCCCTTTTCTTCTCTCCCCATAGTGAGTCAAATAACAAAAAGAATATTTGCCTGAAAGGACAGTGGAATTTCAGCTCCAAAACCACTTTCAAGGACACATAACACAATGGATACATCTGTTTCACTTTTTAATTTATTTTATTTCATTTTATTTAGTCTTATATTTTTTTTAGTTTTGTTTTCCTTTGTTGCCCTCTCCTCTCTTCTCCTTTCTTCTCCTTCTTCTGTGGTCTTGCCTTGCCTTGCCTTTGCCTTGCCTTGCCTTGCCTTGCCTTGCCTTGCCTTGCCTTGCCTTGCCTTGCCTTGCCTTGCCTTGCCTTGCCTTGCCTTGCCTTGCCTTGCCTTGCCTTGCCTTGCCTTGCCTTGCCTTGCCTTGCCTTGCCTTGCCTTGCCTTGCCTTGCCTTGCCTTGCCTTGCCTTGCCTTGCCTTGCCTTGCCTTGCCTTGCCTTGCCTTGCCTTGCCTTGCCTTGCCTTGCCTTGCCTTGCCTTGCCTTGCCTTGCCTTGCCTTGCCTTGCCTTGCCTTGCCTTGCCTTGCCTTGCCTTGCCTTGCCTTGCCTTGCCTTGCCTTGCCTTGCCTTGCCTTGCCTTGCCTTGCCTTGCCTTGCCTTGCCTTGCCTTGCCTTGCCTTGCCTTGCCTTGCCTTGCCTTGCCTTGCCTTGCCTTGCCTTGCCTTGCCTTGCCTTGCCTTGCCTTGCCTTGCCTTGCCTTGCCTTGCCTTGCCTTGCCTTGCCTTGCCTTGCCTTGCCTTGCCTTGCCTTGCCTTGCCTTGCCTTGCCTTGCCTTGCCTTGCCTTGCCTTGCCTTGCCTTGCCTTGCCTTGCCTTGCCTTGCCTTGCCTTGCCTTGCCTTGCCTTGCCTTGCCTTGCCTTGCCTTGCCTTGCCTTGCCTTGCCTTGCCTTGCCTTGCCACACTCCTTTGCTCTTGCCACTGCAATCCGGTTGAGAAGGATTTCAAAGCATCCGACGAGTTTGGAAGGTGGTGGCTCTGTCAACAGGTTGTCTTGCAGCAGAGAACCTCCAGCAGCCTCATGCAAGGTCTTCCTCCCTTCATCCCTGCCCTGTGATTCCACCAGCTGCTCCAGTGCTTCCTCGGGGATGTGTTGGAGCTGCCCCCGGGCCAGCTCTGGCGCTGGGCACGGGAGGCTGCTCCCTTTTATAGTGCCCCGGGGCATTGTGACCTCAGCGTTGCCGGGTGCTGGCATTGTGACGTGGGGGTGACAGAGCCCCCATGTGCAGCCCCGCCCATCCCCCCTCTGCCCAGCACCCTTTGGAGGAAGCCCTTGAGCCGCTGGCCCCCAATCACTCTCTGTACCTCCAAGACAGGGGAGTAATCAACCTAACCATGGCCCTTTTTTGCAAAAATAGAGTCTGGATTTGTTGTCTGTCCAGCCTTATTTCATCTTCTCTCCTCTCCTCTCCTCTATTCTCCTCTCCTCTCCTCGCCTCGCCTCGCCTCGCCTCGCCTCGCCTCACTTCTCCTCTCTCCACTTTTTCCCTTTTCTTCTCTCCCCATAGTGAGTCAAATAACAAAAAGAATATTTGCCTGAAAGGACAGTGGAATTTCAGCTCCAAAACCACTTTCAAGGACACATAACACAATGGATACATCTGTTTCACTTTTTAATTTATTTTATTTCATTTTATTTAGTCTTATATTTTTTTTAGTTTTGTTTTCCTTTGTTGCCCTCTCCTCTCTTCTCCTTTCTTCTCCTTCTTCTGTGGTCTTGCCTTGCCTTGCCTTTGCCTTGCCTTGCCTTGCCTTGCCTTGCCTTGCCTTGCCTTGCCTTGCCTTGCCTTGCCTTGCCTTGCCTTGCCTTGCCTTGCCTTGCCTTGCCTTGCCTTGCCTTGCCTTGCCTTGCCTTGCCTTGCCTTGCCTTGCCTTGCCTTGCCTTGCCTTGCCTTGCCTTGCCTTGCCTTGCCTTGCCTTGCCTTGCCTTGCCTTGCCTTGCCTTGCCTTGCCTTGCCTTGCCTTGCCTTGCCTTGCCTTGCCTTGCCTTGCCTTGCCTTGCCTTGCCTTGCCTTGCCTTGCCTTGCCTTGCCTTGCCTTGCCTTGCCTTGCCTTGCCTTGCCTTGCCTTGCCTTGCCTTGCCTTGCCTTGCCTTGCCTTGCCTTGCCTTGCCTTGCCTTGCCTTGCCTTGCCTTGCCTTGCCTTGCCTTGCCTTGCCTTGCCTTGCCTTGCCTTGCCTTGCCTTGCCTTGCCTTGCCTTGCCTTGCCTTGCCTTGCCTTGCCTTGCCTTGCCTTGCCTTGCCTTGCCTTGCCTTGCCTTGCCTTGCCTTGCCTTGCCTTGCCTTGCCTTGCCTTGCCTTGCCTTGCCTTGCCTTGCCTTGCCTTGCCTTGCCTTGCCTTGCCTTGCCTTGCCTTGCCTTGCCTTGCCTTGCCTTGCCTTGCCTTGCCTTGCCTTGCCTTGCCTTGCCTTGCCTTGCCTTGCCTTGCCTTGCCTTGCCTTGCCTTGCCTTGCCTTGCCTTGCCTTGCCTTGCCTTGCCTTGCCTTGCCTTGCCTTGCCTTGCCTTGCCTTGCCTTGCCTTGCCTTGCCTTGCCTTGCCTTGCCTTGCCTTGCCTTGCCTTGCCTTGCCTTGCCTTGCCTTGCCTTGCCTTGCCTTGCCTTGCCTTGCCTTGCCTTGCCTTGCCTTGCCTTGCCTTGCCTTGCCTTGCCTTGCCTTGCCACACTCCTTTGCTCTTGCCACTGCAATCCGGTTGAGAAGGATTTCAAAGCATCCGACGAGTTTGGAAGGTGGTGGCTCTGTCAACAGGTTGTCTTGCAGCAGAGAACCTCCAGCAGCCTCATGCAAGGTCTTCCTCCCTTCATCCCTGCCCTGTGATTCCACCAGCTGCTCCAGTGCTTCCTCGGGGATGTGTTGGAGCTGCCCCCGGGCCAGCTCTGGCGCTGGGCACGGGAGGCTGCTCCCTTTTATAGTGCCCCGGGGCATTGTGACCTCAGCGTTGCCGGGTGCTGGCATTGTGACGTGGGGGTGACAGAGCCCCCATGTGCAGCCCCGCCCATCCCCCCTCTGCCCAGCACCCTTTGGAGGAAGCCCTTGAGCCGCTGGCCCCCAATCACTCTCTGTACCTCCAAGACAGGGGAGTAATCAACCTAACCATGGCCCTTTTTTGCAAAAATAGAGTCTGGATTTGTTGTCTGTCCAGCCTTATTTCATCTTCTCTCCTCTCCTCTCCTCTATTCTCCTCTCCTCTCCTCGCCTCGCCTCGCCTCGCCTCGCCTCGCCTCACTTCTCCTCTCTCCACTTTTTCCCTTTTCTTCTCTCCCCATAGTGAGTCAAATAACAAAAAGAATATTTGCCTGAAAGGACAGTGGAATTTCAGCTCCAAAACCACTTTCAAGGACACATAACACAATGGATACATCTGTTTCACTTTTTAATTTATTTTATTTCATTTTATTTAGTCTTATATTTTTTTTAGTTTTGTTTTCCTTTGTTGCCCTCTCCTCTCTTCTCCTTTCTTCTCCTTCTTCTGTGGTCTTGCCTTGCCTTGCCTTTGCCTTGCCTTGCCTTGCCTTGCCTTGCCTTGCCTTGCCTTGCCTTGCCTTGCCTTGCCTTGCCTTGCCTTGCCTTGCCTTGCCTTGCCTTGCCTTGCCTTGCCTTGCCTTGCCTTGCCTTGCCTTGCCTTGCCTTGCCTTGCCTTGCCTTGCCTTGCCTTGCCTTGCCTTGCCTTGCCTTGCCTTGCCTTGCCTTGCCTTGCCTTGCCTTGCCTTGCCTTGCCTTGCCTTGCCTTGCCTTGCCTTGCCTTGCCTTGCCTTGCCTTGCCTTGCCTTGCCTTGCCTTGCCTTGCCTTGCCTTGCCTTGCCTTGCCTTGCCTTGCCTTGCCTTGCCTTGCCTTGCCTTGCCTTGCCTTGCCTTGCCTTGCCTTGCCTTGCCTTGCCTTGCCTTGCCTTGCCTTGCCTTGCCTTGCCTTGCCTTGCCTTGCCTTGCCTTGCCTTGCCTTGCCTTGCCTTGCCTTGCCTTGCCTTGCCTTGCCTTGCCTTGCCTTGCCTTGCCTTGCCTTGCCTTGCCTTGCCTTGCCTTGCCTTGCCTTGCCTTGCCTTGCCTTGCCTTGCCTTGCCTTGCCTTGCCTTGCCTTGCCTTGCCTTGCCTTGCCTTGCCTTGCCTTGCCTTGCCTTGCCTTGCCTTGCCTTGCCTTGCCTTGCCTTGCCTTGCCTTGCCTTGCCTTGCCTTGCCTTGCCTTGCCTTGCCTTGCCTTGCCTTGCCTTGCCTTGCCTTGCCTTGCCTTGCCTTGCCTTGCCTTGCCTTGCCTTGCCTTGCCTTGCCTTGCCTTGCCTTGCCTTGCCTTGCCTTGCCTTGCCTTGCCTTGCCTTGCCTTGCCTTGCCTTGCCTTGCCTTGCCTTGCCTTGCCTTGCCTTGCCTTGCCTTGCCTTGCCTTGCCTTGCCTTGCCTTGCCTTGCCTTGCCTTGCCTTGCCTTGCCTTGCCTTGCCTTGCCTTGCCTTGCCTTGCCTTGCCTTGCCTTGCCTTGCCTTGCCTTGCCTTGCCTTGCCTTGCCTTGCCTTGCCTTGCCTTGCCTTGCCTTGCCTTGCCTTGCCTTGCCTTGCCTTGCCTTGCCTTGCCTTGCCTTGCCTTGCCTTGCCTTGCCTTGCCTTGCCTTGCCTTGCCTTGCCTTGCCTTGCCTTGCCTTGCCTTGCCTTGCCTTGCCTTGCCTTGCCTTGCCTTGCCTTGCCTTGCCTTGCCTTGCCTTGCCTTGCCTTGCCTTGCCTTGCCTTGCCTTGCCTTGCCTTGCCTTGCCTTGCCTTGCCTTGCCTTGCCTTGCCTTGCCTTGCCTTGCCTTGCCTTGCCTTGCCTTGCCTTGCCTTGCCTTGCCTTGCCTTGCCTTGCCTTGCCTTGCCTTGCCTTGCCTTGCCTTGCCTTGCCTTGCCTTGCCTTGCCTTGCCTTGCCTTGCCTTGCCTTGCCTTGCCTTGCCTTGCCTTGCCTTGCCTTGCCTTGCCTTGCCTTGCCTTGCCTTGCCTTGCCTTGCCACACTCCTTTGCTCTTGCCACTGCAATCCGGTTGAGAAGGATTTCAAAGCATCCGACGAGTTTGGAAGGTGGTGGCTCTGTCAACAGGTTGTCTTGCAGCAGAGAACCTCCAGCAGCCTCATGCAAGGTCTTCCTCCCTTCATCCCTGCCCTGTGATTCCACCAGCTGCTCCAGTGCTTCCTCGGGGATGTGTTGGAGCTGCCCCCGGGCCAGCTCTGGCGCTGGGCACGGGAGGCTGCTCCCTTTTATAGTGCCCCGGGGCATTGTGACCTCAGCGTTGCCGGGTGCTGGCATTGTGACGTGGGGGTGACAGAGCCCCCATGTGCAGCCCCGCCCATCCCCCCTCTGCCCAGCACCCTTTGGAGGAAGCCCTTGAGCCGCTGGCCCCCAATCACTCTCTGTACCTCCAAGACAGGGGAGTAATCAACCTAACCATGGCCCTTTTTTGCAAAAATAGAGTCTGGATTTGTTGTCTGTCCAGCCTTATTTCATCTTCTCTCCTCTCCTCTCCTCTATTCTCCTCTCCTCTCCTCGCCTCGCCTCGCCTCGCCTCGCCTCGCCTCACTTCTCCTCTCTCCACTTTTTCCCTTTTCTTCTCTCCCCATAGTGAGTCAAATAACAAAAAGAATATTTGCCTGAAAGGACAGTGGAATTTCAGCTCCAAAACCACTTTCAAGGACACATAACACAATGGATACATCTGTTTCACTTTTTAATTTATTTTATTTCATTTTATTTAGTCTTATATTTTTTTTAGTTTTGTTTTCCTTTGTTGCCCTCTCCTCTCTTCTCCTTTCTTCTCCTTCTTCTGTGGTCTTGCCTTGCCTTGCCTTTGCCTTGCCTTGCCTTGCCTTGCCTTGCCTTGCCTTGCCTTGCCTTGCCTTGCCTTGCCTTGCCTTGCCTTGCCTTGCCTTGCCTTGCCTTGCCTTGCCTTGCCTTGCCTTGCCTTGCCTTGCCTTGCCTTGCCTTGCCTTGCCTTGCCTTGCCTTGCCTTGCCTTGCCTTGCCTTGCCTTGCCTTGCCTTGCCTTGCCTTGCCTTGCCTTGCCTTGCCTTGCCTTGCCTTGCCTTGCCTTGCCTTGCCTTGCCTTGCCTTGCCTTGCCTTGCCTTGCCTTGCCTTGCCTTGCCTTGCCTTGCCTTGCCTTGCCTTGCCTTGCCTTGCCTTGCCTTGCCTTGCCTTGCCTTGCCTTGCCTTGCCTTGCCTTGCCTTGCCTTGCCTTGCCTTGCCTTGCCTTGCCTTGCCTTGCCTTGCCTTGCCTTGCCTTGCCTTGCCTTGCCTTGCCTTGCCTTGCCTTGCCTTGCCTTGCCTTGCCTTGCCTTGCCTTGCCTTGCCTTGCCTTGCCTTGCCTTGCCTTGCCTTGCCTTGCCTTGCCTTGCCTTGCCTTGCCTTGCCTTGCCTTGCCTTGCCTTGCCTTGCCTTGCCTTGCCTTGCCTTGCCTTGCCTTGCCTTGCCTTGCCTTGCCTTGCCTTGCCTTGCCTTGCCTTGCCTTGCCTTGCCTTGCCTTGCCTTGCCTTGCCTTGCCTTGCCTTGCCTTGCCTTGCCTTGCCTTGCCTTGCCTTGCCTTGCCTTGCCTTGCCTTGCCTTGCCTTGCCTTGCCTTGCCTTGCCTTGCCTTGCCTTGCCTTGCCTTGCCTTGCCTTGCCTTGCCTTGCCTTGCCTTGCCTTGCCTTGCCTTGCCTTGCCTTGCCTTGCCTTGCCTTGCCTTGCCTTGCCTTGCCTTGCCTTGCCTTGCCTTGCCTTGCCTTGCCTTGCCTTGCCTTGCCTTGCCTTGCCTTGCCTTGCCTTGCCTTGCCTTGCCTTGCCTTGCCTTGCCTTGCCTTGCCTTGCCTTGCCTTGCCTTGCCTTGCCTTGCCTTGCCTTGCCTTGCCTTGCCTTGCCTTGCCTTGCCTTGCCTTGCCTTGCCTTGCCTTGCCACACTCCTTTGCTCTTGCCACTGCAATCCGGTTGAGAAGGATTTCAAAGCATCCGACGAGTTTGGAAGGTGGTGGCTCTGTCAACAGGTTGTCTTGCAGCAGAGAACCTCCAGCAGCCTCATGCAAGGTCTTCCTCCCTTCATCCCTGCCCTGTGATTCCACCAGCTGCTCCAGTGCTTCCTCGGGGATGTGTTGGAGCTGCCCCCGGGCCAGCTCTGGCGCTGGGCACGGGAGGCTGCTCCCTTTTATAGTGCCCCGGGGCATTGTGACCTCAGCGTTGCCGGGTGCTGGCATTGTGACGTGGGGGTGACAGAGCCCCCATGTGCAGCCCCGCCCATCCCCCCTCTGCCCAGCACCCTTTGGAGGAAGCCCTTGAGCCGCTGGCCCCCAATCACTCTCTGTACCTCCAAGACAGGGGAGTAATCAACCTAACCATGGCCCTTTTTTGCAAAAATAGAGTCTGGATTTGTTGTCTGTCCAGCCTTATTTCATCTTCTCTCCTCTCCTCTCCTCTATTCTCCTCTCCTCTCCTCGCCTCGCCTCGCCTCGCCTCGCCTCGCCTCACTTCTCCTCTCTCCACTTTTTCCCTTTTCTTCTCTCCCCATAGTGAGTCAAATAACAAAAAGAATATTTGCCTGAAAGGACAGTGGAATTTCAGCTCCAAAACCACTTTCAAGGACACATAACACAATGGATACATCTGTTTCACTTTTTAATTTATTTTATTTCATTTTATTTAGTCTTATATTTTTTTTAGTTTTGTTTTCCTTTGTTGCCCTCTCCTCTCTTCTCCTTTCTTCTCCTTCTTCTGTGGTCTTGCCTTGCCTTGCCTTTGCCTTGCCTTGCCTTGCCTTGCCTTGCCTTGCCTTGCCTTGCCTTGCCTTGCCTTGCCTTGCCTTGCCTTGCCTTGCCTTGCCTTGCCTTGCCTTGCCTTGCCTTGCCTTGCCTTGCCTTGCCTTGCCTTGCCTTGCCTTGCCTTGCCTTGCCTTGCCTTGCCTTGCCTTGCCTTGCCTTGCCTTGCCTTGCCTTGCCTTGCCTTGCCTTGCCTTGCCTTGCCTTGCCTTGCCTTGCCTTGCCTTGCCTTGCCTTGCCTTGCCTTGCCTTGCCTTGCCTTGCCTTGCCTTGCCTTGCCTTGCCTTGCCTTGCCTTGCCTTGCCTTGCCTTGCCTTGCCTTGCCTTGCCTTGCCTTGCCTTGCCTTGCCTTGCCTTGCCTTGCCTTGCCTTGCCTTGCCTTGCCTTGCCTTGCCTTGCCTTGCCTTGCCTTGCCTTGCCTTGCCTTGCCTTGCCTTGCCTTGCCTTGCCTTGCCTTGCCTTGCCTTGCCTTGCCTTGCCTTGCCTTGCCTTGCCTTGCCTTGCCTTGCCTTGCCTTGCCTTGCCTTGCCTTGCCTTGCCTTGCCTTGCCTTGCCTTGCCTTGCCTTGCCTTGCCTTGCCTTGCCTTGCCTTGCCTTGCCTTGCCTTGCCTTGCCTTGCCTTGCCTTGCCTTGCCTTGCCTTGCCTTGCCTTGCCTTGCCTTGCCTTGCCTTGCCTTGCCTTGCCTTGCCTTGCCTTGCCTTGCCTTGCCTTGCCTTGCCTTGCCTTGCCTTGCCTTGCCTTGCCTTGCCTTGCCTTGCTTGCCTTGCCTTGCCTTGCCTTGCCTTGCCTTGCCTTGCCTTGCCTTGCCTTGCCTTGCCTTGCCTTGCCTTGCCTTGCCTTGCCTTGCCTTGCCTTGCCTTGCCTTGCCTTGCCTTGCCTTGCCTTGCCTTGCCTTGCCTTGCCTTGCCTTGCCTTGCCTTGCCTTGCCTTGCCTTGCCTTGCCTTGCCTTGCCTTGCCTTGCCTTGCCTTGCCTTGCCTTGCCTTGCCTTGCCTTGCCTTGCCTTGCCTTGCCTTGCCTTGCCTTGCCTTGCCTTGCCTTGCCTTGCCTTGCCTTGCCTTGCCTTGCCTTGCCTTGCCTTGCCTTGCCTTGCCTTGCCACACTCCTTTGCTCTTGCCACTGCAATCCGGTTGAGAAGGATTTCAAAGCATCCGACGAGTTTGGAAGGTGGTGGCTCTGTCAACAGGTTGTCTTGCAGCAGAGAACCTCCAGCAGCCTCATGCAAGGTCTTCCTCCCTTCATCCCTGCCCTGTGATTCCACCAGCTGCTCCAGTGCTTCCTCGGGGATGTGTTGGAGCTGCCCCCGGGCCAGCTCTGGCGCTGGGCACGGGAGGCTGCTCCCTTTTATAGTGCCCCGGGGCATTGTGACCTCAGCGTTGCCGGGTGCTGGCATTGTGACGTGGGGGTGACAGAGCCCCCATGTGCAGCCCCGCCCATCCCCCCTCTGCCCAGCACCCTTTGGAGGAAGCCCTTGAGCCGCTGGCCCCCAATCACTCTCTGTACCTCCAAGACAGGGGAGTAATCAACCTAACCATGGCCCTTTTTTGCAAAAATAGAGTCTGGATTTGTTGTCTGTCCAGCCTTATTTCATCTTCTCTCCTCTCCTCTCCTCTATTCTCCTCTCCTCTCCTCGCCTCGCCTCGCCTCGCCTCGCCTCGCCTCACTTCTCCTCTCTCCACTTTTTCCCTTTTCTTCTCTCCCCATAGTGAGTCAAATAACAAAAAGAATATTTGCCTGAAAGGACAGTGGAATTTCAGCTCCAAAACCACTTTCAAGGACACATAACACAATGGATACATCTGTTTCACTTTTTAATTTATTTTATTTCATTTTATTTAGTCTTATATTTTTTTTAGTTTTGTTTTCCTTTGTTGCCCTCTCCTCTCTTCTCCTTTCTTCTCCTTCTTCTGTGGTCTTGCCTTGCCTTGCCTTGCCTTGCCTTGCCTTGCCTTGCCTTGCCTTGCCTTGCCTTGCCTTGCCTTGCCTTGCCTTGCCTTGCCTTGCCTTGCCTTGCCTTGCCTTGCCTTGCCTTGCCTTGCCTTGCCTTGCCTTGCCTTGCCTTGCCTTGCCTTGCCTTGCCTTGCCTTGCCTTGCCTTGCCTTGCCTTGCCTTGCCTTGCCTTGCCTTGCCTTGCCTTGCCTTGCCTTGCCTTGCCTTGCCTTGCCTTGCCTTGCCTTGCCTTGCCTTGCCTTGCCTTGCCTTGCCTTGCCTTGCCTTGCCTTGCCTTGCCTTGCCTTGCCTTGCCTTGCCTTGCCTTGCCTTGCCTTGCCTTGCCTTGCCTTGCCTTGCCTTGCCTTGCCTTGCCTTGCCTTGCCTTGCCTTGCCTTGCCTTGCCTTGCCTTGCCTTGCCTTGCCTTGCCTTGCCTTGCCTTGCCTTGCCTTGCCTTGCCTTGCCTTGCCTTGCCTTGCCTTGCCTTGCCTTGCCTTGCCTTGCCTTGCCTTGCCTTGCCTTGCCTTGCCTTGCCTTGCCTTGCCTTGCCTTGCCTTGCCTTGCCTTGCCTTGCCTTGCCTTGCCTTGCCTTGCCTTGCCTTGCCTTGCCTTGCCTTGCCTTGCCTTGCCTTGCCTTGCCTTGCCTTGCCTTGCCTTGCCTTGCCTTGCCTTGCCTTGCCTTGCCTTGCCTTGCCTTGCCTTGCCTTGCCTTGCCTTGCCTTGCCTTGCCTTGCCTTGCCTTGCCTTGCCTTGCCTTGCCTTGCCTTGCCTTGCCTTGCCTTGCCTTGCCTTGCCTTGCCTTGCCTTGCCTTGCCTTGCCTTGCCTTGCCTTGCCTTGCCTTGCCTTGCCTTGCCTTGCCTTGCCTTGCCTTGCCTTGCCTTGCCTTGCCTTGCCTTGCCTTGCCTTGCCTTGCCTTGCCTTGCCTTGCCTTGCCTTGCCTTGCCTTGCCTTGCCTTGCCTTGCCTTGCCTTGCCTTGCCTTGCCTTGCCTTGCCTTGCCTTGCCTTGCCTTGCCTTGCCTTGCCTTGCCTTGCCTTGCCTTGCCTTGCCTTGCCTTGCCTTGCCTTGCCTTGCCTTGCCTTGCCTTGCCTTGCCTTGCCTTGCCTTGCCTTGCCTTGCCTTGCCTTGCCTTGCCTTGCCTTGCCTTGCCTTGCCTTGCCTTGCCTTGCCTTGCCTTGCCTTGCCTTGCCTTGCCTTGCCTTGCCTTGCCTTGCCTTGCCTTGCCTTGCCTTGCCTTGCCTTGCCTTGCCTTGCCTTGCCTTGCCTTGCCTTGCCTTGCCTTGCCTTGCCTTGCCTTGCCTTGCCTTGCCTTGCCTTGCCTTGCCTTGCCTTGCCTTGCCTTGCCTTGCCTTGCCTTGCCTTGCCTTGCCTTGCCTTGCCTTGCCTTGCCTTGCCTTGCCTTGCCTTGCCTTGCCTTGCCTTGCCTTGCCTTGCCTTGCCTTGCCTTGCCTTGCCTTGCCTTGCCTTGCCTTGCCTTGCCTTGCCTTGCCTTGCCTTGCCTTGCCTTGCCTTGCCTTGCCTTGCCTTGCCTTGCCTTGCCTTGCCTTGCCTTGCCTTGCCTTGCCTTGCCTTGCCTTGCCTTGCCTTGCCTTGCCTTGCCTTGCCTTGCCTTGCCTTGCCTTGCCTTGCCTTGCCTTGCCTTGCCTTGCCTTGCCTTGCCTTGCCTTGCCTTGCCTTGCCTTGCCTTGCCTTGCCTTGCCTTGCCTTGCCTTGCCTTGCCTTGCCTTGCCTTGCCTTGCCTTGCCTTGCCTTGCCTTGCCTTGCCTTGCCTTGCCTTGCCTTGCCTTGCCTTGCCTTGCCTTGCCTTGCCTTGCCTTGCCTTGCCTTGCCTTGCCTTGCCTTGCCTTGCCTTGCCTTGCCTTGCCTTGCCTTGCCTTGCCTTGCCTTGCCTTGCCTTGCCTTGCCTTGCCTTGCCTTGCCTTGCCTTGCCTTGCCTTGCCTTGCCTTGCCTTGCCTTGCCTTGCCTTGCCTTGCCTTGCCTTGCCTTGCCTTGCCTTGCCTTGCCTTGCCTTGCCTTGCCTTGCCTTGCCTTGCCTTGCCTTGCCTTGCCTTGCCTTGCCTTGCCTTGCCTTGCCTTGCCTTGCCTTGCCTTGCCTTGCCTTGCCTTGCCTTGCCTTGCCTTGCCTTGCCTTGCCTTGCCTTGCCTTGCCTTGCCTTGCCTTGCCTTGCCTTGCCTTGCCTTGCCTTGCCTTGCCTTGCCTTGCCTTGCCTTGCCTTGCCTTGCCTTGCCTTGCCTTGCCTTGCCTTGCCTTGCCTTGCCTTGCCTTGCCTTGCCTTGCCTTGCCTTGCCTTGCCTTGCCTTGCCTTGCCTTGCCTTGCCTTGCCTTGCCTTGCCTTGCCTTGCCTTGCCTTGCCTTGCCTTGCCTTGCCTTGCCTTGCCTTGCCTTGCCTTGCCTTGCCTTGCCTTGCCTTGCCTTGCCTTGCCTTGCCTTGCCTTGCCTTGCCTTGCCTTGCCTTGCCTTGCCTTGCCTTGCCTTGCCTTGCCTTGCCTTGCCTTGCCTTGCCTTGCCTTGCCTTGCCTTGCCTTGCCTTGCCTTGCCTTGCCTTGCCTTGCCTTGCCTTGCCTTGCCTTGCCTTGCCTTGCCTTGCCTTGCCTTGCCTTGCCTTGCCTTGCCTTGCCTTGCCTTGCCTTGCCTTGCCTTGCCTTGCCTTGCCTTGCCTTGCCTTGCCTTGCCTTGCCTTGCCTTGCCTTGCCTTGCCTTGCCTTGCCTTGCCTTGCCTTGCCTTGCCTTGCCTTGCCTTGCCTTGCCTTGCCTTGCCTTGCCTTGCCTTGCCTTGCCTTGCCTTGCCTTGCCTTGCCTTGCCTTGCCTTGCCTTGCCTTGCCTTGCCTTGCCTTGCCTTGCCTTGCCTTGCCTTGCCTTGCCTTGCCTTGCCTTGCCTTGCCTTGCCTTGCCTTGCCTTGCCTTGCCTTGCCTTGCCTTGCCTTGCCTTGCCTTGCCTTGCCTTGCCTTGCCTTGCCTTGCCTTGCCTTGCCTTGCCTTGCCTTGCCTTGCCTTGCCTTGCCTTGCCTTGCCTTGCCTTGCCTTGCCTTGCCTTGCCTTGCCTTGCCTTGCCTTGCCTTGCCTTGCCTTGCCTTGCCTTGCCTTGCCTTGCCTTGCCTTGCCTTGCCTTGCCTTGCCTTGCCTTGCCTTGCCTTGCCTTGCCTTGCCTTGCCTTGCCTTGCCTTGCCTTGCCTTGCCTTGCCTTGCCTTGCCTTGCCTTGCCTTGCCTTGCCTTGCCTTGCCTTGCCTTGCCTTGCCTTGCCTTGCCTTGCCTTGCCTTGCCTTGCCTTGCCTTGCCTTGCCTTGCCTTGCCTTGCCTTGCCTTGCCTTGCCTTGCCTTGCCTTGCCTTGCCTTGCCTTGCCTTGCCTTGCCTTGCCTTGCCTTGCCTTGCCTTGCCTTGCCACACTCCTTTGCTCTTGCCACTGCAATCCGGTTGAGAAGGATTTCAAAGCATCCGACGAGTTTGGAAGGTGGTGGCTCTGTCAACAGGTTGTCTTGCAGCAGAGAACCTCCAGCAGCCTCATGCAAGGTCTTCCTCCCTTCATCCCTGCCCTGTGATTCCACCAGCTGCTCCAGTGCTTCCTCGGGGATGTGTTGGAGCTGCCCCCGGGCCAGCTCTGGCGCTGGGCACGGGAGGCTGCTCCCTTTTATAGTGCCCCGGGGCATTGTGACCTCAGCGTTGCCGGGTGCTGGCATTGTGACGTGGGGGTGACAGAGCCCCCATGTGCAGCCCCGCCCATCCCCCCTCTGCCCAGCACCCTTTGGAGGAAGCCCTTGAGCCGCTGGCCCCCAATCACTCTCTGTACCTCCAAGACAGGGGAGTAATCAACCTAACCATGGCCCTTTTTTGCAAAAATAGAGTCTGGATTTGTTGTCTGTCCAGCCTTATTTCATCTTCTCTCCTCTCCTCTCCTCTATTCTCCTCTCCTCTCCTCGCCTCGCCTCGCCTCGCCTCGCCTCGCCTCACTTCTCCTCTCTCCACTTTTTCCCTTTTCTTCTCTCCCCATAGTGAGTCAAATAACAAAAAGAATATTTGCCTGAAAGGACAGTGGAATTTCAGCTCCAAAACCACTTTCAAGGACACATAACACAATGGATACATCTGTTTCACTTTTTAATTTATTTTATTTCATTTTATTTAGTCTTATATTTTTTTTAGTTTTGTTTTCCTTTGTTGCCCTCTCCTCTCTTCTCCTTTCTTCTCCTTCTTCTGTGGTCTTGCCTTGCCTTGCCTTTGCCTTGCCTTGCCTTGCCTTGCCTTGCCTTGCCTTGCCTTGCCTTGCCTTGCCTTGCCTTGCCTTGCCTTGCCTTGCCTTGCCTTGCCTTGCCTTGCCTTGCCTTGCCTTGCCTTGCCTTGCCTTGCCTTGCCTTGCCTTGCCTTGCCTTGCCTTGCCTTGCCTTGCCTTGCCTTGCCTTGCCTTGCCTTGCCTTGCCTTGCCTTGCCTTGCCTTGCTTGCCTTGCCTTGCCTTGCCTTGCCTTGCCTTGCCTTGCCTTGCCTTGCCTTGCCTTGCCTTGCCTTGCCTTGCCTTGCCTTGCCTTGCCTTGCCTTGCCTTGCCTTGCCTTGCCTTGCCTTGCCTTGCCTTGCCTTGCCTTGCCTTGCCTTGCCTTGCCTTGCCTTGCCTTGCCTTGCCTTGCCTTGCCTTGCCTTGCCTTGCCTTGCCTTGCCTTGCCTTGCCTTGCCTTGCCTTGCCTTGCCTTGCCTTGCCTTGCCTTGCCTTGCCTTGCCTTGCCTTGCCTTGCCTTGCCTTGCCTTGCCTTGCCTTGCCTTGCCTTGCCTTGCCTTGCCTTGCCTTGCCTTGCCTTGCCTTGCCTTGCCTTGCCTTGCCTTGCCTTGCCTTGCCTTGCCTTGCCTTGCCACACTCCTTTGCTCTTGCCACTGCAATCCGGTTGAGAAGGATTTCAAAGCATCCGACGAGTTTGGAAGGTGGTGGCTCTGTCAACAGGTTGTCTTGCAGCAGAGAACCTCCAGCAGCCTCATGCAAGGTCTTCCTCCCTTCATCCCTGCCCTGTGATTCCACCAGCTGCTCCAGTGCTTCCTCGGGGATGTGTTGGAGCTGCCCCCGGGCCAGCTCTGGCGCTGGGCACGGGAGGCTGCTCCCTTTTATAGTGCCCCGGGGCATTGTGACCTCAGCGTTGCCGGGTGCTGGCATTGTGACGTGGGGGTGACAGAGCCCCCATGTGCAGCCCCGCCCATCCCCCCTCTGCCCAGCACCCTTTGGAGGAAGCCCTTGAGCCGCTGGCCCCAATCACTCTCTGTACCTCCAAGACAGGGGAGTAATCAACCTAACCATGGCCCTTTTTTGCAAAAATAGAGTCTGGATTTGTTGTCTGTCCAGCCTTATTTCATCTTCTCTCCTCTCCTCTCCTCTATTCTCCTCTCCTCTCCTCGCCTCGCCTCGCCTCGCCTCGCCTCGCCTCACTTCTCCTCTCTCCACTTTTTCCCTTTTCTTCTCTCCCCATAGTGAGTCAAATAACAAAAAGAATATTTGCCTGAAAGGACAGTGGAATTTCAGCTCCAAAACCACTTTCAAGGACACATAACACAATGGATACATCTGTTTCACTTTTTAATTTATTTTATTTCATTTTATTTAGTCTTATATTTTTTTTAGTTTTGTTTTCCTTTGTTGCCCTCTCCTCTCTTCTCCTTTCTTCTCCTTCTTCTGTGGTCTTGCCTTGCCTTGCCTTTGCCTTGCCTTGCCTTGCCTTGCCTTGCCTTGCCTTGCCTTGCCTTGCCTTGCCTTGCCTTGCCTTGCCTTGCCTTGCCTTGCCTTGCCTTGCCTTGCCTTGCCTTGCCTTGCCTTGCCTTGCCTTGCCTTGCCTTGCCTTGCCTTGCCTTGCCTTGCCTTGCCTTGCCTTGCCTTGCCTTGCCTTGCCTTGCCTTGCCTTGCCTTGCCTTGCCTTGCCTTGCCTTGCCTTGCCTTGCCTTGCCTTGCCTTGCCTTGCCTTGCCTTGCCTTGCCTTGCCTTGCCTTGCCTTGCCTTGCCTTGCCTTGCCTTGCCTTGCCTTGCCTTGCCTTGCCACACTCCTTTGCTCTTGCCACTGCAATCCGGTTGAGAAGGATTTCAAAGCATCCGACGAGTTTGGAAGGTGGTGGCTCTGTCAACAGGTTGTCTTGCAGCAGAGAACCTCCAGCAGCCTCATGCAAGGTCTTCCTCCCTTCATCCCTGCCCTGTGATTCCACCAGCTGCTCCAGTGCTTCCTCGGGGATGTGTTGGAGCTGCCCCCGGGCCAGCTCTGGCGCTGGGCACGGGAGGCTGCTCCCTTTTATAGTGCCCCGGGGCATTGTGACCTCAGCGTTGCCGGGTGCTGGCATTGTGACGTGGGGGTGACAGAGCCCCCATGTGCAGCCCCGCCCATCCCCCCTCTGCCCAGCACCCTTTGGAGGAAGCCCTTGAGCCGCTGGCCCCCAATCACTCTCTGTACCTCCAAGACAGGGGAGTAATCAACCTAACCATGGCCCTTTTTTGCAAAAATAGAGTCTGGATTTGTTGTCTGTCCAGCCTTATTTCATCTTCTCTCCTCTCCTCTCCTCTATTCTCCTCTCCTCTCCTCGCCTCGCCTCGCCTCGCCTCGCCTCGCCTCACTTCTCCTCTCTCCACTTTTTCCCTTTTCTTCTCTCCCCATAGTGAGTCAAATAACAAAAAGAATATTTGCCTGAAAGGACAGTGGAATTTCAGCTCCAAAACCACTTTCAAGGACACATAACACAATGGATACATCTGTTTCACTTTTTAATTTATTTTATTTCATTTTATTTAGTCTTATATTTTTTTTAGTTTTGTTTTCCTTTGTTGCCCTCTCCTCTCTTCTCCTTTCTTCTCCTTCTTCTGTGGTCTTGCCTTGCCTTGCCTTTGCCTTGCCTTGCCTTGCCTTGCCTTGCCTTGCCTTGCCTTGCCTTGCCTTGCCTTGCCTTGCCTTGCCTTGCCTTGCCTTGCCTTGCCTTGCCTTGCCTTGCCTTGCCTTGCCTTGCCTTGCCTTGCCTTGCCTTGCCTTGCCTTGCCTTGCCTTGCCTTGCCTTGCCTTGCCTTGCCTTGCCTTGCCTTGCCTTGCCTTGCCTTGCCTTGCCTTGCCTTGCCTTGCCTTGCCTTGCCTTGCCTTGCCTTGCCTTGCCTTGCCTTGCCTTGCCTTGCCTTGCCTTGCCTTGCCTTGCCTTGCCTTGCCTTGCCTTGCCTTGCCTTGCCTTGCCTTGCCTTGCCTTGCCTTGCTTGCCTTGCCTTGCCTTGCCTTGCCTTGCCTTGCCTTGCCTTGCCTTGCCTTGCCTTGCCTTGCCTTGCCTTGCCTTGCCTTGCCTTGCCTTGCCTTGCCTTGCCTTGCCTTGCCTTGCCTTGCCTTGCCTTGCCTTGCCTTGCCTTGCCTTGCCTTGCCTTGCCTTGCCTTGCCTTGCCTTGCCTTGCCTTGCCTTGCCTTGCCTTGCCTTGCCTTGCCTTGCCTTGCCTTGCCTTGCCTTGCCTTGCCTTGCCTTGCCTTGCCTTGCCTTGCCTTGCCTTGCCTTGCCTTGCCTTGCCTTGCCTTGCCTTGCCTTGCCTTGCCTTGCCTTGCCTTGCCTTGCCTTGCCTTGCCTTGCCTTGCCTTGCCCTTGCCTTGCCTTGCCTTGCCTTGCCTTGCCTTGCCTTGCCTTGCCTTGCCTTGCCTTGCCTTGCCTTGCCTTGCCTTGCCTTGCCTTGCCTTGCCTTGCCTTGCCTTGCCTTGCCTTGCCTTGCCTTGCCTTGCCTTGCCTTGCCTTGCCTTGCCTTGCCTTGCCTTGCCTTGCCTTGCCTTGCCTTGCCTTGCCTTGCCTTGCCTTGCCTTGCCTTGCCTTGCCTTGCCACACTCCTTTGCTCTTGCCACTGCAATCCGGTTGAGAAGGATTTCAAAGCATCCGACGAGTTTGGAAGGTGGTGGCTCTGTCAACAGGTTGTCTTGCAGCAGAGAACCTCCAGCAGCCTCATGCAAGGTCTTCCTCCCTTCATCCCTGCCCTGTGATTCCACCAGCTGCTCCAGTGCTTCCTCGGGGATGTGTTGGAGCTGCCCCCGGGCCAGCTCTGGCGCTGGGCACGGGAGGCTGCTCCCTTTTATAGTGCCCCGGGGCATTGTGACCTCAGCGTTGCCGGGTGCTGGCATTGTGACGTGGGGGTGACAGAGCCCCCATGTGCAGCCCCGCCCATCCCCCCTCTGCCCAGCACCCTTTGGAGGAAGCCCTTGAGCCGCTGGCCCCCAATCACTCTCTGTACCTCCAAGACAGGGGAGTAATCAACCTAACCATGGCCCTTTTTTGCAAAAATAGAGTCTGGATTTGTTGTCTGTCCAGCCTTATTTCATCTTCTCTCCTCTCCTCTCCTCTATTCTCCTCTCCTCTCCTCGCCTCGCCTCGCCTCGCCTCGCCTCGCCTCACTTCTCCTCTCTCCACTTTTTCCCTTTTCTTCTCTCCCCATAGTGAGTCAAATAACAAAAAGAATATTTGCCTGAAAGGACAGTGGAATTTCAGCTCCAAAACCACTTTCAAGGACACATAACACAATGGATACATCTGTTTCACTTTTTAATTTATTTTATTTCATTTTATTTAGTCTTATATTTTTTTTAGTTTTGTTTTCCTTTGTTGCCCTCTCCTCTCTTCTCCTTTCTTCTCCTTCTTCTGTGGTCTTGCCTTGCCTTGCCTTTGCCTTGCCTTGCCTTGCCTTGCCTTGCCTTGCCTTGCCTTGCCTTGCCTTGCCTTGCCTTGCCTTGCCTTGCCTTGCCTTGCCTTGCCTTGCCTTGCCTTGCCTTGCCTTGCCTTGCCTTGCCTTGCCTTGCCTTGCCTTGCCTTGCCTTGCCTTGCCTTGCCTTGCCTTGCCTTGCCTTGCCTTGCCTTGCCTTGCCTTGCCTTGCCTTGCCTTGCCTTGCCTTGCCTTGCCTTGCCTTGCCTTGCCTTGCCTTGCCTTGCCTTGCCTTGCCTTGCCTTGCCTTGCCTTGCCTTGCCTTGCCTTGCCTTGCCTTGCCTTGCCTTGCCTTGCCTTGCCTTGCCTTGCCTTGCCTTGCCTTGCCTTGCCTTGCCTTGCCTTGCCTTGCCTTGCCTTGCCTTGCCTTGCCTTGCCTTGCCTTGCCTTGCCTTGCCTTGCCTTGCCTTGCCTTGCCTTGCCTTGCCTTGCCTTGCCTTGCCTTGCCTTGCCTTGCCTTGCCTTGCCTTGCCTTGCCTTGCCTTGCCTTGCCTTGCCTTGCCTTGCCTTGCCTTGCCTTGCCTTGCCTTGCCTTGCCTTGCCTTGCCTTGCCTTGCCTTGCCTTGCCTTGCCTTGCCTTGCCTTGCCTTGCCTTGCCTTGCCTTGCCTTGCCTTGCCTTGCCTTGCCTTGCCTTGCCTTGCCTTGCCTTGCCTTGCCTTGCCTTGCCTTGCCTTGCCTTGCCTTGCCTTGCCTTGCCTTGCCTTGCCTTGCCTTGCCTTGCCTTGCCTTGCCTTGCCTTGCCTTGCCTTGCCTTGCCTTGCCTTGCCTTGCCTTGCCTTGCCTTGCCTTGCCTTGCCTTGCCTTGCCTTGCCTTGCCTTGCCTTGCCTTGCCTTGCCTTGCCTTGCCTTGCCTTGCCTTGCCTTGCCTTGCCTTGCCTTGCCTTGCCTTGCCTTGCCTTGCCTTGCCTTGCCTTGCCTTGCCTTGCCTTGCCTTGCCTTGCCTTGCCTTGCCTTGCCTTGCCTTGCCTTGCCTTGCCTTGCCTTGCCTTGCCTTGCCTTGCCTTGCCTTGCCTTGCCTTGCCTTGCCTTGCCTTGCCTTGCCTTGCCTTGCCTTGCCTTGCCTTGCCTTGCCTTGCCTTGCCTTGCCTTGCCTTGCCTTGCCTTGCCTTGCCTTGCCTTGCCTTGCCTTGCCTTGCCTTGCCTTGCCTTGCCTTGCCTTGCCTTGCCTTGCCTTGCCTTGCCTTGCCTTGCCTTGCCTTGCCTTGCCTTGCCTTGCCTTGCCTTGCCTTGCCTTGCCTTGCCTTGCCTTGCCTTGCCTTGCCTTGCCTTGCCTTGCCTTGCCTTGCCTTGCCTTGCCTTGCCTTGCCTTGCCTTGCCTTGCCTTGCCTTGCCTTGCCTTGCCTTGCCTTGCCTTGCCTTGCCTTGCCTTGCCTTGCCTTGCCTTGCCTTGCCTTGCCTTGCCTTGCCTTGCCTTGCCTTGCCTTGCCTTGCCTTGCCTTGCCTTGCCTTGCCTTGCCTTGCCTTGCCTTGCCTTGCCTTGCCTTGCCTTGCCTTGCCTTGCCTTGCCTTGCCTTGCCTTGCCTTGCCTTGCCTTGCCTTGCCTTGCCTTGCCTTGCCTTGCCTTGCCTTGCCTTGCCTTGCCTTGCCTTGCCTTGCCTTGCCTTGCCTTGCCTTGCCTTGCCTTGCCTTGCCTTGCCTTGCCTTGCCTTGCCTTGCCTTGCCTTGCCTTGCCTTGCCTTGCCTTGCCTTGCCTTGCCTTGCCTTGCCTTGCCTTGCCTTGCCTTGCCTTGCCTTGCCTTGCCTTGCCTTGCCTTGCCTTGCCTTGCCTTGCCTTGCCTTGCCTTGCCTTGCCTTGCCTTGCCTTGCCTTGCCTTGCCTTGCCTTGCCTTGCCTTGCCTTGCCTTGCCTTGCCTTGCCTTGCCTTGCCTTGCCTTGCCTTGCCTTGCCTTGCCTTGCCTTGCCTTGCCTTGCCTTGCCTTGCCTTGCCACACTCCTTTGCTCTTGCCACTGCAATCCGGTTGAGAAGGATTTCAAAGCATCCGACGAGTTTGGAAGGTGGTGGCTCTGTCAACAGGTTGTCTTGCAGCAGAGAACCTCCAGCAGCCTCATGCAAGGTCTTCCTCCCTTCATCCCTGCCCTGTGATTCCACCAGCTGCTCCAGTGCTTCCTCGGGGATGTGTTGGAGCTGCCCCCGGGCCAGCTCTGGCGCTGGGCACGGGAGGCTGCTCCCTTTTATAGTGCCCCGGGGCATTGTGACCTCAGCGTTGCCGGGTGCTGGCATTGTGACGTGGGGGTGACAGAGCCCCCATGTGCAGCCCCGCCCATCCCCCCTCTGCCCAGCACCCTTTGGAGGAAGCCCTTGAGCCGCTGGCCCCCAATCACTCTCTGTACCTCCAAGACAGGGGAGTAATCAACCTAACCATGGCCCTTTTTTGCAAAAATAGAGTCTGGATTTGTTGTCTGTCCAGCCTTATTTCATCTTCTCTCCTCTCCTCTCCTCTATTCTCCTCTCCTCTCCTCGCCTCGCCTCGCCTCGCCTCGCCTCGCCTCACTTCTCCTCTCTCCACTTTTTCCCTTTTCTTCTCTCCCCATAGTGAGTCAAATAACAAAAAGAATATTTGCCTGAAAGGACAGTGGAATTTCAGCTCCAAAACCACTTTCAAGGACACATAACACAATGGATACATCTGTTTCACTTTTTAATTTATTTTATTTCATTTTATTTAGTCTTATATTTTTTTTAGTTTTGTTTTCCTTTGTTGCCCTCTCCTCTCTTCTCCTTTCTTCTCCTTCTTCTGTGGTCTTGCCTTGCCTTGCCTTTGCCTTGCCTTGCCTTGCCTTGCCTTGCCTTGCCTTGCCTTGCCTTGCCTTGCCTTGCCTTGCCTTGCCTTGCCTTGCCTTGCCTTGCCTTGCCTTGCCTTGCCTTGCCTTGCCTTGCCTTGCCTTGCCTTGCCTTGCCTTGCCTTGCCTTGCCTTGCCTTGCCTTGCCTTGCCTTGCCTTGCCTTGCCTTGCCTTGCCTTGCCTTGCCTTGCCTTGCCTTGCCTTGCCTTGCCTTGCCTTGCCTTGCCTTGCCTTGCCTTGCCTTGCCTTGCCTTGCCTTGCCTTGCCTTGCCTTGCCTTGCCTTGCCTTGCCTTGCCTTGCCTTGCCTTGCCTTGCCTTGCCTTGCCTTGCCTTGCCTTGCCTTGCCTTGCCTTGCCTTGCCTTGCCTTGCCTTGCCTTGCCTTGCCTTGCCTTGCCTTGCCTTGCCTTGCCTTGCCTTGCCTTGCCTTGCCTTGCCTTGCCTTGCCTTGCCTTGCCTTGCCTTGCCTTGCCTTGCCTTGCCTTGCCTTGCCTTGCCTTGCCTTGCCTTGCCTTGCCTTGCCTTGCCTTGCCTTGCCTTGCCTTGCCTTGCCTTGCCTTGCCTTGCCTTGCCTTGCCTTGCCTTGCCTTGCCTTGCCTTGCCTTGCCTTGCCTTGCCTTGCCTTGCCTTGCCTTGCCTTGCCTTGCCTTGCCTTGCCTTGCCTTGCCTTGCCTTGCCTTGCCTTGCCTTGCCTTGCCTTGCCTTGCCTTGCCTTGCCTTGCCTTGCCTTGCCTTGCCTTGCCTTGCCTTGCCTTGCCTTGCCTTGCCTTGCCTTGCCTTGCCTTGCCTTGCCTTGCCTTGCCTTGCCTTGCCTTGCCTTGCCTTGCCTTGCCTTGCCTTGCCTTGCCTTGCCTTGCCTTGCCTTGCCTTGCCTTGCCTTGCCTTGCCTTGCCTTGCCTTGCCTTGCCTTGCCTTGCCTTGCCTTGCCTTGCCTTGCCTTGCCTTGCCTTGCCTTGCCTTGCCTTGCCTTGCCTTGCCTTGCCTTGCCTTGCCTTGCCTTGCCTTGCCTTGCCTTGCCTTGCCTTGCCTTGCCTTGCCTTGCCTTGCCTTGCCTTGCCTTGCCTTGCCTTGCCTTGCCTTGCCTTGCCTTGCCTTGCCTTGCCTTGCCTTGCCTTGCCTTGCCTTGCCTTGCCTTGCCTTGCCTTGCCTTGCCTTGCCTTGCCTTGCCTTGCCTTGCCTTGCCTTGCCTTGCCTTGCCTTGCCTTGCCTTGCCTTGCCTTGCCTTGCCTTGCCTTGCCTTGCCTTGCCTTGCCTTGCCTTGCCTTGCCTTGCCTTGCCTTGCCTTGCCTTGCCTTGCCTTGCCTTGCCACACTCCTTTGCTCTTGCCACTGCAATCCGGTTGAGAAGGATTTCAAAGCATCCGACGAGTTTGGAAGGTGGTGGCTCTGTCAACAGGTTGTCTTGCAGCAGAGAACCTCCAGCAGCCTCATGCAAGGTCTTCCTCCCTTCATCCCTGCCCTGTGATTCCACCAGCTGCTCCAGTGCTTCCTCGGGGATGTGTTGGAGCTGCCCCCGGGCCAGCTCTGGCGCTGGGCACGGGAGGCTGCTCCCTTTTATAGTGCCCCGGGGCATTGTGACCTCAGCGTTGCCGGGTGCTGGCATTGTGACGTGGGGGTGACAGAGCCCCCATGTGCAGCCCCGCCCATCCCCCCTCTGCCCAGCACCCTTTGGAGGAAGCCCTTGAGCCGCTGGCCCCCAATCACTCTCTGTACCTCCAAGACAGGGGAGTAATCAACCTAACCATGGCCCTTTTTTGCAAAAATAGAGTCTGGATTTGTTGTCTGTCCAGCCTTATTTCATCTTCTCTCCTCTCCTCTCCTCTATTCTCCTCTCCTCTCCTCGCCTCGCCTCGCCTCGCCTCGCCTCGCCTCACTTCTCCTCTCTCCACTTTTTCCCTTTTCTTCTCTCCCCATAGTGAGTCAAATAACAAAAAGAATATTTGCCTGAAAGGACAGTGGAATTTCAGCTCCAAAACCACTTTCAAGGACACATAACACAATGGATACATCTGTTTCACTTTTTAATTTATTTTATTTCATTTTATTTAGTCTTATATTTTTTTTAGTTTTGTTTTCCTTTGTTGCCCTCTCCTCTCTTCTCCTTTCTTCTCCTTCTTCTGTGGTCTTGCCTTGCCTTGCCTTTGCCTTGCCTTGCCTTGCCTTGCCTTGCCTTGCCTTGCCTTGCCTTGCCTTGCCTTGCCTTGCCTTGCCTTGCCTTGCCTTGCCTTGCCTTGCCTTGCCTTGCCTTGCCTTGCCTTGCCTTGCCTTGCCTTGCCTTGCCTTGCCTTGCCTTGCCTTGCCTTGCCTTGCCTTGCCTTGCCTTGCCTTGCCTTGCCTTGCCTTGCCTTGCCTTGCCTTGCCTTGCCTTGCCTTGCCTTGCCTTGCCTTGCCTTGCCTTGCCTTGCCTTGCCTTGCCTTGCCTTGCCTTGCCTTGCCTTGCCTTGCCTTGCCTTGCCTTGCCTTGCCTTGCCTTGCCTTGCCTTGCCTTGCCTTGCCTTGCCTTGCCTTGCCTTGCCTTGCCTTGCCTTGCCTTGCCTTGCCTTGCCTTGCCTTGCCTTGCCTTGCCTTGCCTTGCCTTGCCTTGCCTTGCCTTGCCTTGCCTTGCCTTGCCTTGCCTTGCCTTGCCTTGCCTTGCCTTGCCTTGCCTTGCCTTGCCTTGCCTTGCCTTGCCTTGCCTTGCCTTGCCTTGCCTTGCCTTGCCTTGCCTTGCCTTGCCTTGCCTTGCCTTGCCTTGCCTTGCCTTGCCTTGCCTTGCCTTGCCTTGCCTTGCCTTGCCTTGCCTTGCCTTGCCTTGCCTTGCCTTGCCTTGCCTTGCCTTGCCTTGCCTTGCCTTGCCTTGCCTTGCCTTGCCTTGCCTTGCCTTGCCTTGCCTTGCCTTGCCTTGCCTTGCCTTGCCTTGCCTTGCCTTGCCTTGCCTTGCCTTGCCTTGCCTTGCCTTGCCTTGCCTTGCCTTGCCTTGCCTTGCCTTGCCTTGCCTTGCCTTGCCTTGCCTTGCCTTGCCTTGCCTTGCCTTGCCTTGCCTTGCCTTGCCTTGCCTTGCCTTGCCTTGCCTTGCCTTGCCTTGCCTTGCCTTGCCTTGCCTTGCCTTGCCTTGCCTTGCCTTGCCTTGCCTTGCCTTGCCTTGCCTTGCCTTGCCTTGCCTTGCCTTGCCTTGCCACACTCCTTTGCTCTTGCCACTGCAATCCGGTTGAGAAGGATTTCAAAGCATCCGACGAGTTTGGAAGGTGGTGGCTCTGTCAACAGGTTGTCTTGCAGCAGAGAACCTCCAGCAGCCTCATGCAAGGTCTTCCTCCCTTCATCCCTGCCCTGTGATTCCACCAGCTGCTCCAGTGCTTCCTCGGGGATGTGTTGGAGCTGCCCCCGGGCCAGCTCTGGCGCTGGGCACGGGAGGCTGCTCCCTTTTATAGTGCCCCGGGGCATTGTGACCTCAGCGTTGCCGGGTGCTGGCATTGTGACGTGGGGGTGACAGAGCCCCCATGTGCAGCCCCGCCCATCCCCCCTCTGCCCAGCACCCTTTGGAGGAAGCCCTTGAGCCGCTGGCCCCCAATCACTCTCTGTACCTCCAAGACAGGGGAGTAATCAACCTAACCATGGCCCTTTTTTGCAAAAATAGAGTCTGGATTTGTTGTCTGTCCAGCCTTATTTCATCTTCTCTCCTCTCCTCTCCTCTATTCTCCTCTCCTCTCCTCGCCTCGCCTCGCCTCGCCTCGCCTCGCCTCACTTCTCCTCTCTCCACTTTTTCCCTTTTCTTCTCTCCCCATAGTGAGTCAAATAACAAAAAGAATATTTGCCTGAAAGGACAGTGGAATTTCAGCTCCAAAACCACTTTCAAGGACACATAACACAATGGATACATCTGTTTCACTTTTTAATTTATTTTATTTCATTTTATTTAGTCTTATATTTTTTTTAGTTTTGTTTTCCTTTGTTGCCCTCTCCTCTCTTCTCCTTTCTTCTCCTTCTTCTGTGGTCTTGCCTTGCCTTGCCTTTGCCTTGCCTTGCCTTGCCTTGCCTTGCCTTGCCTTGCCTTGCCTTGCCTTGCCTTGCCTTGCCTTGCCTTGCCTTGCCTTGCCTTGCCTTGCCTTGCCTTGCCTTGCCTTGCCTTGCCTTGCCTTGCCTTGCCTTGCCTTGCCTTGCCTTGCCTTGCCTTGCCTTGCCTTGCCTTGCCTTGCCTTGCCTTGCCTTGCCTTGCCTTGCCTTGCCTTGCCTTGCCTTGCCTTGCCTTGCCTTGCCTTGCCTTGCCTTGCCTTGCCTTGCCTTGCCTTGCCTTGCCTTGCCTTGCCTTGCCTTGCCTTGCCTTGCCTTGCCTTGCCTTGCCTTGCCTTGCCTTGCCTTGCCTTGCCTTGCCTTGCCTTGCCTTGCCTTGCCTTGCCTTGCCTTGCCTTGCCTTGCCTTGCCTTGCCTTGCCTTGCCTTGCCTTGCCTTGCCTTGCCTTGCCTTGCCTTGCCTTGCCTTGCCTTGCCTTGCCTTGCCTTGCCTTGCCTTGCCTTGCCTTGCCTTGCCTTGCCTTGCCTTGCCTTGCCTTGCCTTGCCTTGCCTTGCCTTGCCTTGCCTTGCCTTGCCTTGCCTTGCCTTGCCTTGCCTTGCCTTGCCTTGCCTTGCCTTGCCTTGCCTTGCCTTGCCTTGCCTTGCCTTGCCTTGCCTTGCCTTGCCTTGCCTTGCCTTGCCTTGCCTTGCCTTGCCTTGCCTTGCCTTGCCTTGCCTTGCCTTGCCTTGCCTTGCCTTGCCTTGCCTTGCCTTGCCTTGCCTTGCCTTGCCTTGCCTTGCCTTGCCTTGCCTTGCCTTGCCTTGCCTTGCCTTGCCTTGCCTTGCCTTGCCTTGCCTTGCCTTGCCTTGCCTTGCCTTGCCTTGCCTTGCCTTGCCTTGCCTTGCCTTGCCTTGCCTTGCCTTGCCTTGCCTTGCCTTGCCTTGCCTTGCCTTGCCTTGCCTTGCCTTGCCTTGCCTTGCCTTGCCTTGCCTTGCCTTGCCTTGCCTTGCCTTGCCACACTCCTTTGCTCTTGCCACTGCAATCCGGTTGAGAAGGATTTCAAAGCATCCGACGAGTTTGGAAGGTGGTGGCTCTGTCAACAGGTTGTCTTGCAGCAGAGAACCTCCAGCAGCCTCATGCAAGGTCTTCCTCCCTTCATCCCTGCCCTGTGATTCCACCAGCTGCTCCAGTGCTTCCTCGGGGATGTGTTGGAGCTGCCCCCGGGCCAGCTCTGGCGCTGGGCACGGGAGGCTGCTCCCTTTTATAGTGCCCCGGGGCATTGTGACCTCAGCGTTGCCGGGTGCTGGCATTGTGACGTGGGGGTGACAGAGCCCCCATGTGCAGCCCCGCCCATCCCCCCTCTGCCCAGCACCCTTTGGAGGAAGCCCTTGAGCCGCTGGCCCCCAATCACTCTCTGTACCTCCAAGACAGGGGAGTAATCAACCTAACCATGGCCCTTTTTTGCAAAAATAGAGTCTGGATTTGTTGTCTGTCCAGCCTTATTTCATCTTCTCTCCTCTCCTCTCCTCTATTCTCCTCTCCTCTCCTCGCCTCGCCTCGCCTCGCCTCGCCTCGCCTCACTTCTCCTCTCTCCACTTTTTCCCTTTTCTTCTCTCCCCATAGTGAGTCAAATAACAAAAAGAATATTTGCCTGAAAGGACAGTGGAATTTCAGCTCCAAAACCACTTTCAAGGACACATAACACAATGGATACATCTGTTTCACTTTTTAATTTATTTTATTTCATTTTATTTAGTCTTATATTTTTTTTAGTTTTGTTTTCCTTTGTTGCCCTCTCCTCTCTTCTCCTTTCTTCTCCTTCTTCTGTGGTCTTGCCTTGCCTTGCCTTTGCCTTGCCTTGCCTTGCCTTGCCTTGCCTTGCCTTGCCTTGCCTTGCCTTGCCTTGCCTTGCCTTGCCTTGCCTTGCCTTGCCTTGCCTTGCCTTGCCTTGCCTTGCCTTGCCTTGCCTTGCCTTGCCTTGCCTTGCCTTGCCTTGCCTTGCCTTGCCTTGCCTTGCCTTGCCTTGCCTTGCCTTGCCTTGCCTTGCCTTGCCTTGCCTTGCCTTGCCTTGCCTTGCCTTGCCTTGCCTTGCCTTGCCTTGCCTTGCCTTGCCTTGCCTTGCCTTGCCTTGCCTTGCCTTGCCTTGCCTTGCCTTGCCTTGCCTTGCCTTGCCTTGCCTTGCCTTGCCTTGCCTTGCCTTGCCTTGCCTTGCCTTGCCTTGCCTTGCCTTGCCTTGCCTTGCCTTGCCTTGCCTTGCCTTGCCTTGCCTTGCCTTGCCTTGCCTTGCCTTGCCTTGCCTTGCCTTGCCTTGCCTTGCCTTGCCTTGCCTTGCCTTGCCTTGCCTTGCCTTGCCTTGCCTTGCCTTGCCTTGCCTTGCCTTGCCTTGCCTTGCCTTGCCTTGCCTTGCCTTGCCTTGCCTTGCCTTGCCTTGCCTTGCCTTGCCTTGCCTTGCCTTGCCTTGCCTTGCCTTGCCTTGCCTTGCCTTGCCTTGCCTTGCCTTGCCTTGCCTTGCCTTGCCTTGCCTTGCCTTGCCTTGCCTTGCCTTGCCTTGCCTTGCCTTGCCTTGCCTTGCCTTGCCTTGCCTTGCCTTGCCTTGCCTTGCCTTGCCTTGCCTTGCCTTGCCTTGCCTTGCCTTGCCTTGCCTTGCCTTGCCTTGCCTTGCCTTGCCTTGCCTTGCCTTGCCTTGCCTTGCCTTGCCTTGCCTTGCCTTGCCTTGCCTTGCCTTGCCTTGCCTTGCCTTGCCTTGCCTTGCCTTGCCTTGCCTTGCCTTGCCTTGCCTTGCCTTGCCTTGCCTTGCCTTGCCTTGCCTTGCCTTGCCTTGCCTTGCCTTGCCTTGCCTTGCCTTGCCTTGCCTTGCCTTGCCTTGCCTTGCCTTGCCTTGCCTTGCCTTGCCTTGCCTTGCCTTGCCTTGCCTTGCCTTGCCTTGCCTTGCCTTGCCTTGCCTTGCCTTGCCTTGCCTTGCCTTGCCTTGCCTTGCCTTGCCACACTCCTTTGCTCTTGCCACTGCAATCCGGTTGAGAAGGATTTCAAAGCATCCGACGAGTTTGGAAGGTGGTGGCTCTGTCAACAGGTTGTCTTGCAGCAGAGAACCTCCAGCAGCCTCATGCAAGGTCTTCCTCCCTTCATCCCTGCCCTGTGATTCCACCAGCTGCTCCAGTGCTTCCTCGGGGATGTGTTGGAGCTGCCCCCGGGCCAGCTCTGGCGCTGGGCACGGGAGGCTGCTCCCTTTTATAGTGCCCCGGGGCATTGTGACCTCAGCGTTGCCGGGTGCTGGCATTGTGACGTGGGGGTGACAGAGCCCCCATGTGCAGCCCCGCCCATCCCCCCTCTGCCCAGCACCCTTTGGAGGAAGCCCTTGAGCCGCTGGCCCCCAATCACTCTCTGTACCTCCAAGACAGGGGAGTAATCAACCTAACCATGGCCCTTTTTTGCAAAAATAGAGTCTGGATTTGTTGTCTGTCCAGCCTTATTTCATCTTCTCTCCTCTCCTCTCCTCTATTCTCCTCTCCTCTCCTCGCCTCGCCTCGCCTCGCCTCGCCTCGCCTCACTTCTCCTCTCTCCACTTTTTCCCTTTTCTTCTCTCCCCATAGTGAGTCAAATAACAAAAAGAATATTTGCCTGAAAGGACAGTGGAATTTCAGCTCCAAAACCACTTTCAAGGACACATAACACAATGGATACATCTGTTTCACTTTTTAATTTATTTTATTTCATTTTATTTAGTCTTATATTTTTTTTAGTTTTGTTTTCCTTTGTTGCCCTCTCCTCTCTTCTCCTTTCTTCTCCTTCTTCTGTGGTCTTGCCTTGCCTTGCCTTGCCTTGCCTTGCCTTGCCTTGCCTTGCCTTGCCTTGCCTTGCCTTGCCTTGCCTTGCCTTGCCTTGCCTTGCCTTGCCTTGCCTTGCCTTGCCTTGCCTTGCCTTGCCTTGCCTTGCCTTGCCTTGCCTTGCCTTGCCTTGCCTTGCCTTGCCTTGCCTTGCCTTGCCTTGCCTTGCCTTGCCTTGCCTTGCCTTGCCTTGCCTTGCCTTGCCTTGCCTTGCCTTGCCTTGCCTTGCCTTGCCTTGCCTTGCCTTGCCTTGCCTTGCCTTGCCTTGCCTTGCCTTGCCTTGCCTTGCCTTGCCTTGCCTTGCCTTGCCTTGCCTTGCCTTGCCTTGCCTTGCCTTGCCTTGCCTTGCCTTGCCTTGCCTTGCCTTGCCTTGCCTTGCCTTGCCTTGCCTTGCCTTGCCTTGCCTTGCCTTGCCTTGCCTTGCCTTGCCTTGCCTTGCCTTGCCTTGCCTTGCCTTGCCTTGCCTTGCCTTGCCTTGCCTTGCCTTGCCTTGCCTTGCCTTGCCTTGCCTTGCCTTGCCTTGCCTTGCCTTGCCTTGCCTTGCCTTGCCTTGCCTTGCCTTGCCTTGCCTTGCCTTGCCTTGCCTTGCCTTGCCTTGCCTTGCCTTGCCTTGCCTTGCCTTGCCTTGCCTTGCCTTGCCTTGCCTTGCCTTGCCTTGCCTTGCCTTGCCTTGCCTTGCCTTGCCTTGCCTTGCCTTGCCTTGCCTTGCCTTGCCTTGCCTTGCCTTGCCTTGCCTTGCCTTGCCTTGCCTTGCCTTGCCTTGCCTTGCCTTGCCTTGCCTTGCCTTGCCTTGCCTTGCCTTGCCTTGCCTTGCCTTGCCTTGCCTTGCCTTGCCTTGCCTTGCCTTGCCTTGCCTTGCCTTGCCTTGCCTTGCCTTGCCTTGCCTTGCCTTGCCTTGCCTTGCCTTGCCTTGCCTTGCCTTGCCTTGCCTTGCCTTGCCTTGCCTTGCCTTGCCTTGCCTTGCCTTGCCTTGCCTTGCCTTGCCTTGCCTTGCCTTGCCTTGCCTTGCCTTGCCTTGCCTTGCCTTGCCTTGCCTTGCCTTGCCTTGCCTTGCCTTGCCTTGCCTTGCCTTGCCTTGCCTTGCCTTGCCTTGCCTTGCCTTGCCTTGCCTTGCCTTGCCTTGCCTTGCCTTGCCTTGCCTTGCCTTGCCTTGCCTTGCCTTGCCTTGCCTTGCCTTGCCTTGCCTTGCCTTGCCTTGCCTTGCCTTGCCTTGCCTTGCCTTGCCTTGCCTTGCCTTGCCTTGCCTTGCCTTGCCTTGCCTTGCCTTGCCTTGCCTTGCCTTGCCTTGCCTTGCCTTGCCTTGCCTTGCCTTGCCTTGCCTTGCCTTGCCTTGCCTTGCCTTGCCTTGCCTTGCCTTGCCTTGCCTTGCCTTGCCTTGCCACACTCCTTTGCTCTTGCCACTGCAATCCGGTTGAGAAGGATTTCAAAGCATCCGACGAGTTTGGAAGGTGGTGGCTCTGTCAACAGGTTGTCTTGCAGCAGAGAACCTCCAGCAGCCTCATGCAAGGTCTTCCTCCCTTCATCCCTGCCCTGTGATTCCACCAGCTGCTCCAGTGCTTCCTCGGGGATGTGTTGGAGCTGCCCCCGGGCCAGCTCTGGCGCTGGGCACGGGAGGCTGCTCCCTTTTATAGTGCCCCGGGGCATTGTGACCTCAGCGTTGCCGGGTGCTGGCATTGTGACGTGGGGGTGACAGAGCCCCCATGTGCAGCCCCGCCCATCCCCCCTCTGCCCAGCACCCTTTGGAGGAAGCCCTTGAGCCGCTGGCCCCCAATCACTCTCTGTACCTCCAAGACAGGGGAGTAATCAACCTAACCATGGCCCTTTTTTGCAAAAATAGAGTCTGGATTTGTTGTCTGTCCAGCCTTATTTCATCTTCTCTCCTCTCCTCTCCTCTATTCTCCTCTCCTCTCCTCGCCTCGCCTCGCCTCGCCTCGCCTCGCCTCACTTGTCCTCTCTCCACTTTTTCCCTTTTCTTCTCTCCCCATAGTGAGTCAAATAACAAAAAGAATATTTGCCTGAAAGGACAGTGGAATTTCAGCTCCAAAACCACTTTCAAGGACACATAACACAATGGATACATCTGTTTCACTTTTTAATTTATTTTATTTCATTTTATTTAGTCTTATATTTTTTTTAGTTTTGTTTTCCTTTGTTGCCCTCTCCTCTCTTCTCCTTTCTTCTCCTTCTTCTGTGGTCTTGCCTTGCCTTGCCTTTGCCTTGCCTTGCCTTGCCTTGCCTTGCCTTGCCTTGCCTTGCCTTGCCTTGCCTTGCCTTGCCTTGCCTTGCCTTGCCTTGCCTTGCCTTGCCTTGCCTTGCCTTGCCTTGCCTTGCCTTGCCTTGCCTTGCCTTGCCTTGCCTTGCCTTGCCTTGCCTTGCCTTGCCTTGCCTTGCCTTGCCTTGCCTTGCCTTGCCTTGCCTTGCCTTGCCTTGCCTTGCCTTGCCTTGCCTTGCCTTGCCTTGCCTTGCCTTGCCTTGCCTTGCCTTGCCTTGCCTTGCCTTGCCTTGCCTTGCCTTGCCTTGCCTTGCCTTGCCTTGCCTTGCCTTGCCTTGCCTTGCCTTGCCTTGCCTTGCCTTGCCTTGCCTTGCCTTGCCTTGCCTTGCCTTGCCTTGCCTTGCCTTGCCTTGCCTTGCCTTGCCTTGCCTTGCCTTGCCTTGCCTTGCCTTGCCTTGCCTTGCCTTGCCTTGCCTTGCCTTGCCTTGCCTTGCCTTGCCTTGCCTTGCCTTGCCTTGCCTTGCCTTGCCTTGCCTTGCCTTGCCTTGCCTTGCCTTGCCTTGCCTTGCCTTGCCTTGCCTTGCCTTGCCTTGCCTTGCCTTGCCTTGCCTTGCCTTGCCTTGCCTTGCCTTGCCTTGCCTTGCCTTGCCTTGCCTTGCCTTGCCTTGCCTTGCCTTGCCTTGCCTTGCCTTGCCTTGCCTTGCCTTGCCTTGCCTTGCCTTGCCTTGCCTTGCCTTGCCTTGCCTTGCCTTGCCTTGCCTTGCCTTGCCTTGCCTTGCCTTGCCTTGCCTTGCCTTGCCTTGCCTTGCCTTGCCTTGCCTTGCCTTGCCTTGCCTTGCCTTGCCTTGCCTTGCCTTGCCTTGCCTTGCCTTGCCTTGCCTTGCCTTGCCTTGCCTTGCCTTGCCTTGCCTTGCCTTGCCTTGCCTTGCCTTGCCTTGCCTTGCCTTGCCTTGCCTTGCCTTGCCTTGCCTTGCCTTGCCTTGCCTTGCCTTGCCTTGCCTTGCCTTGCCTTGCCTTGCCTTGCCTTGCCTTGCCTTGCCTTGCCTTGCCTTGCCTTGCCTTGCCTTGCCTTGCCTTGCCACACTCCTTTGCTCTTGCCACTGCAATCCGGTTGAGAAGGATTTCAAAGCATCCGACGAGTTTGGAAGGTGGTGGCTCTGTCAACAGGTTGTCTTGCAGCAGAGAACCTCCAGCAGCCTCATGCAAGGTCTTCCTCCCTTCATCCCTGCCCTGTGATTCCACCAGCTGTTCCAGTGCTTCCTCGGGGATGTGTTGGAGCTGCCCCCGGGCCAGCTCTGGCGCTGGGCACGGGAGGCTGCTCCCTTTTATAGTGCCCCGGGGCATTGTGACCTCAGCGTTGCCGGGTGCTGGCATTGTGACGTGGGGGTGACAGAGCCCCCATGTGCAGCCCCGCCCATCCCCCCTCTGCCCAGCACCCTTTGGAGGAAGCCCTTGAGCCGCTGGCCCCCAATCACTCTCTGTACCTCCAAGACAGGGGAGTAATCAACCTAACCATGGCCCTTTTTTGCAAAAATAGAGTCTGGATTTGTTGTCTGTCCAGCCTTATTTCATCTTCTCTCCTCTCCTCTCCTCTATTCTCCTCTCCTCTCCTCGCCTCGCCTCGCCTCGCCTCGCCTCGCCTCACTTCTCCTCTCTCCACTTTTTCCCTTTTCTTCTCTCCCCATAGTGAGTCAAATAACAAAAAGAATATTTGCCTGAAAGGACAGTGGAATTTCAGCTCCAAAACCACTTTCAAGGACACATAACACAATGGATACATCTGTTTCACTTTTTAATTTATTTTATTTCATTTTATTTAGTCTTATATTTTTTTTAGTTTTGTTTTCCTTTGTTGCCCTCTCCTCTCTTCTCCTTTCTTCTCCTTCTTCTGTGGTCTTGCCTTGCCTTGCCTTGCCTTGCCTTGCCTTGCCTTGCCTTGCCTTGCCTTGCCTTGCCTTGCCTTGCCTTGCCTTGCCTTGCCTTGCCTTGCCTTGCCTTGCCTTGCCTTGCCTTGCCTTGCCTTGCCTTGCCTTGCCTTGCCTTGCCTTGCCTTGCCTTGCCTTGCCTTGCCTTGCCTTGCCTTGCCTTGCCTTGCCTTGCCTTGCCTTGCCTTGCCTTGCCTTGCCTTGCCTTGCCTTGCCTTGCCTTGCCTTGCCTTGCCTTGCCTTGCCTTGCCTTGCCTTGCCTTGCCTTGCCTTGCCTTGCCTTGCCTTGCCTTGCCTTGCCTTGCCTTGCCTTGCCTTGCCTTGCCTTGCCTTGCCTTGCCTTGCCTTGCCTTGCCTTGCCTTGCCTTGCCTTGCCTTGCCTTGCCTTGCCTTGCCTTGCCTTGCCTTGCCTTGCCTTGCCTTGCCTTGCCTTGCCTTGCCTTGCCTTGCCTTGCCTTGCCTTGCCTTGCCTTGCCTTGCCTTGCCTTGCCTTGCCTTGCCTTGCCTTGCCTTGCCTTGCCTTGCCTTGCCTTGCCTTGCCTTGCCTTGCCTTGCCTTGCCTTGCCTTGCCTTGCCTTGCCTTGCCTTGCCTTGCCTTGCCTTGCCTTGCCTTGCCTTGCCTTGCCTTGCCTTGCCTTGCCTTGCCTTGCCTTGCCTTGCCTTGCCTTGCCTTGCCTTGCCTTGCCTTGCCTTGCCTTGCCTTGCCTTGCCTTGCCTTGCCTTGCCTTGCCTTGCCTTGCCTTGCCTTGCCTTGCCTTGCCTTGCCTTGCCTTGCCTTGCCTTGCCTTGCCTTGCCTTGCCTTGCCTTGCCTTGCCTTGCCTTGCCTTGCCTTGCCTTGCCTTGCCTTGCCTTGCCTTGCCTTGCCTTGCCTTGCCTTGCCTTGCCTTGCCTTGCCTTGCCTTGCCTTGCCTTGCCTTGCCTTGCCTTGCCTTGCCTTGCCTTGCCTTGCCTTGCCTTGCCTTGCCTTGCCTTGCCTTGCCTTGCCTTGCCTTGCCTTGCCTTGCCTTGCCTTGCCTTGCCTTGCCTTGCCTTGCCTTGCCTTGCCTTGCCTTGCCTTGCCTTGCCTTGCCTTGCCTTGCCTTGCCTTGCCTTGCCTTGCCTTGCCTTGCCTTGCCTTGCCTTGCCTTGCCTTGCCTTGCCTTGCCTTGCCTTGCCTTGCCTTGCCTTGCCTTGCCTTGCCTTGCCTTGCCTTGCCTTGCCTTGCCTTGCCTTGCCTTGCCTTGCCTTGCCTTGCCTTGCCTTGCCTTGCCTTGCCTTGCCTTGCCTTGCCTTGCCTTGCCTTGCCTTGCCTTGCCTTGCCTTGCCTTGCCTTGCCTTGCCTTGCCTTGCCTTGCCTTGCCTTGCCTTGCCTTGCCTTGCCTTGCCTTGCCTTGCCTTGCCTTGCCTTGCCTTGCCTTGCCTTGCCTTGCCTTGCCTTGCCTTGCCTTGCCTTGCCTTGCCTTGCCTTGCCTTGCCTTGCCTTGCCTTGCCTTGCCTTGCCTTGCCTTGCCTTGCCTTGCCTTGCCTTGCCTTGCCTTGCCTTGCCTTGCCTTGCCTTGCCTTGCCTTGCCTTGCCTTGCCTTGCCTTGCCTTGCCTTGCCTTGCCTTGCCTTGCCTTGCCTTGCCTTGCCTTGCCTTGCCTTGCCTTGCCTTGCCTTGCCTTGCCTTGCCTTGCCTTGCCTTGCCTTGCCTTGCCACACTCCTTTGCTCTTGCCACTGCAATCCGGTTGAGAAGGATTTCAAAGCATCCGACGAGTTTGGAAGGTGGTGGCTCTGTCAACAGGTTGTCTTGCAGCAGAGAACCTCCAGCAGCCTCATGCAAGGTCTTCCTCCCTTCATCCCTGCCCTGTGATTCCACCAGCTGCTCCAGTGCTTCCTCGGGGATGTGTTGGAGCTGCCCCCGGGCCAGCTCTGGCGCTGGGCACGGGAGGCTGCTCCCTTTTATAGTGCCCCGGGGCATTGTGACCTCAGCGTTGCCGGGTGCTGGCATTGTGACGTGGGGGTGACAGAGCCCCCATGTGCAGCCCCGCCCATCCCCCCTCTGCCCAGCACCCTTTGGAGGAAGCCCTTGAGCCGCTGGCCCCCAATCACTCTCTGTACCTCCAAGACAGGGGAGTAATCAACCTAACCATGGCCCTTTTTTGCAAAAATAGAGTCTGGATTTGTTGTCTGTCCAGCCTTATTTCATCTTCTCTCCTCTCCTCTCCTCTATTCTCCTCTCCTCTCCTCGCCTCGCCTCGCCTCGCCTCGCCTCGCCTCACTTCTCCTCTCTCCACTTTTTCCCTTTTCTTCTCTCCCCATAGTGAGTCAAATAACAAAAAGAATATTTGCCTGAAAGGACAGTGGAATTTCAGCTCCAAAACCACTTTCAAGGACACATAACACAATGGATACATCTGTTTCACTTTTTAATTTATTTTATTTCATTTTATTTAGTCTTATATTTTTTTTAGTTTTGTTTTCCTTTGTTGCCCTCTCCTCTCTTCTCCTTTCTTCTCCTTCTTCTGTGGTCTTGCCTTGCCTTGCCTTGCCTTGCCTTGCCTTGCCTTGCCTTGCCTTGCCTTGCCTTGCCTTGCCTTGCCTTGCCTTGCCTTGCCTTGCCTTGCCTTGCCTTGCCTTGCCTTGCCTTGCCTTGCCTTGCCTTGCCTTGCCTTGCCTTGCCTTGCCTTGCCTTGCCTTGCCTTGCCTTGCCTTGCCTTGCCTTGCCTTGCCTTGCCTTGCCTTGCCTTGCCTTGCCTTGCCTTGCCTTGCCTTGCCTTGCCTTGCCTTGCCTTGCCTTGCCTTGCCTTGCCTTGCCTTGCCTTGCCTTGCCTTGCCTTGCCTTGCCTTGCCTTGCCTTGCCTTGCCTTGCCTTGCCTTGCCTTGCCTTGCCTTGCCTTGCCTTGCCTTGCCTTGCCTTGCCTTGCCTTGCCTTGCCTTGCCTTGCCTTGCCTTGCCTTGCCTTGCCTTGCCTTGCCTTGCCTTGCCTTGCCTTGCCTTGCCTTGCCTTGCCTTGCCTTGCCTTGCCTTGCCTTGCCTTGCCTTGCCTTGCCTTGCCTTGCCTTGCCTTGCCTTGCCTTGCCTTGCCTTGCCTTGCCTTGCCTTGCCTTGCCTTGCCTTGCCTTGCCTTGCCTTGCCTTGCCTTGCCTTGCCTTGCCTTGCCTTGCCTTGCCTTGCCTTGCCTTGCCTTGCCTTGCCTTGCCTTGCCTTGCCTTGCCTTGCCTTGCCTTGCCTTGCCTTGCCTTGCCTTGCCTTGCCTTGCCTTGCCTTGCCTTGCCTTGCCTTGCCTTGCCTTGCCTTGCCTTGCCTTGCCTTGCCACACTCCTTTGCTCTTGCCACTGCAATCCGGTTGAGAAGGATTTCAAAGCATCCGACGAGTTTGGAAGGTGGTGGCTCTGTCAACAGGTTGTCTTGCAGCAGAGAACCTCCAGCAGCCTCATGCAAGGTCTTCCTCCCTTCATCCCTGCCCTGTGATTCCACCAGCTGCTCCAGTGCTTCCTCGGGGATGTGTTGGAGCTGCCCCCGGGCCAGCTCTGGCGCTGGGCACGGGAGGCTGCTCCCTTTTATAGTGCCCCGGGGCATTGTGACCTCAGCGTTGCCGGGTGCTGGCATTGTGACGTGGGGGTGACAGAGCCCCCATGTGCAGCCCCGCCCATCCCCCCTCTGCCCAGCACCCTTTGGAGGAAGCCCTTGAGCCGCTGGCCCCCAATCACTCTCTGTACCTCCAAGACAGGGGAGTAATCAACCTAACCATGGCCCTTTTTTGCAAAAATAGAGTCTGGATTTGTTGTCTGTCCAGCCTTATTTCATCTTCTCTCCTCTCCTCTCCTCTATTCTCCTCTCCTCTCCTCGCCTCGCCTCGCCTCGCCTCGCCTCGCCTCACTTCTCCTCTCTCCACTTTTTCCCTTTTCTTCTCTCCCCATAGTGAGTCAAATAACAAAAAGAATATTTGCCTGAAAGGACAGTGGAATTTCAGCTCCAAAACCACTTTCAAGGACACATAACACAATGGATACATCTGTTTCACTTTTTAATTTATTTTATTTCATTTTATTTAGTCTTATATTTTTTTTAGTTTTGTTTTCCTTTGTTGCCCTCTCCTCTCTTCTCCTTTCTTCTCCTTCTTCTGTGGTCTTGCCTTGCCTTGCCTTGCCTTGCCTTGCCTTGCCTTGCCTTGCCTTGCCTTGCCTTGCCTTGCCTTGCCTTGCCTTGCCTTGCCTTGCCTTGCCTTGCCTTGCCTTGCCTTGCCTTGCCTTGCCTTGCCTTGCCTTGCCTTGCCTTGCCTTGCCTTGCCTTGCCTTGCCTTGCCTTGCCTTGCCTTGCCTTGCCTTGCCTTGCCTTGCCTTGCCTTGCCTTGCCTTGCCTTGCCTTGCCTTGCCTTGCCTTGCCTTGCCTTGCCTTGCCTTGCCTTGCCTTGCCTTGCCTTGCCTTGCCTTGCCTTGCCTTGCCTTGCCTTGCCTTGCCTTGCCTTGCCTTGCCTTGCCTTGCCTTGCCTTGCCTTGCCTTGCCTTGCCTTGCCTTGCCTTGCCTTGCCTTGCCTTGCCTTGCCTTGCCTTGCCTTGCCTTGCCTTGCCTTGCCTTGCCTTGCCTTGCCTTGCCTTGCCTTGCCTTGCCTTGCCTTGCCTTGCCTTGCCTTGCCTTGCCTTGCCTTGCCTTGCCTTGCCTTGCCTTGCCTTGCCTTGCCTTGCCTTGCCTTGCCTTGCCTTGCCTTGCCTTGCCTTGCCTTGCCTTGCCTTGCCTTGCCTTGCCTTGCCTTGCCTTGCCTTGCCTTGCCTTGCCTTGCCTTGCCTTGCCTTGCCTTGCCTTGCCTTGCCTTGCCTTGCCTTGCCTTGCCTTGCCTTGCCTTGCCTTGCCTTGCCTTGCCTTGCCTTGCCTTGCCTTGCCTTGCCTTGCCTTGCCTTGCCTTGCCTTGCCTTGCCTTGCCTTGCCTTGCCTTGCCTTGCCTTGCCTTGCCTTGCCTTGCCTTGCCTTGCCTTGCCTTGCCACACTCCTTTGCTCTTGCCACTGCAATCCGGTTGAGAAGGATTTCAAAGCATCCGACGAGTTTGGAAGGTGGTGGCTCTGTCAACAGGTTGTCTTGCAGCAGAGAACCTCCAGCAGCCTCATGCAAGGTCTTCCTCCCTTCATCCCTGCCCTGTGATTCCACCAGCTGCTCCAGTGCTTCCTCGGGGATGTGTTGGAGCTGCCCCCGGGCCAGCTCTGGCGCTGGGCACGGGAGGCTGCTCCCTTTTATAGTGCCCCGGGGCATTGTGACCTCAGCGTTGCCGGGTGCTGGCATTGTGACGTGGGGGTGACAGAGCCCCCATGTGCAGCCCCGCCCATCCCCCCTCTGCCCAGCACCCTTTGGAGGAAGCCCTTGAGCCGCTGGCCCCCAATCACTCTCTGTACCTCCAAGACAGGGGAGTAATCAACCTAACCATGGCCCTTTTTTGCAAAAATAGAGTCTGGATTTGTTGTCTGTCCAGCCTTATTTCATCTTCTCTCCTCTCCTCTCCTCTATTCTCCTCTCCTCTCCTCGCCTCGCCTCGCCTCGCCTCGCCTCGCCTCACTTCTCCTCTCTCCACTTTTTCCCTTTTCTTCTCTCCCCATAGTGAGTCAAATAACAAAAAGAATATTTGCCTGAAAGGACAGTGGAATTTCAGCTCCAAAACCACTTTCAAGGACACATAACACAATGGATACATCTGTTTCACTTTTTAATTTATTTTATTTCATTTTATTTAGTCTTATATTTTTTTTAGTTTTGTTTTCCTTTGTTGCCCTCTCCTCTCTTCTCCTTTCTTCTCCTTCTTCTGTGGTCTTGCCTTGCCTTGCCTTGCCTTGCCTTGCCTTGCCTTGCCTTGCCTTGCCTTGCCTTGCCTTGCCTTGCCTTGCCTTGCCTTGCCTTGCCTTGCCTTGCCTTGCCTTGCCTTGCCTTGCCTTGCCTTGCCTTGCCTTGCCTTGCCTTGCCTTGCCTTGCCTTGCCTTGCCTTGCCTTGCCTTGCCTTGCCTTGCCTTGCCTTGCCTTGCCTTGCCTTGCCTTGCCTTGCCTTGCCTTGCCTTGCCTTGCCTTGCCTTGCCTTGCCTTGCCTTGCCTTGCCTTGCCTTGCCTTGCCTTGCCTTGCCTTGCCTTGCCTTGCCTTGCCTTGCCTTGCCTTGCCTTGCCTTGCCTTGCCTTGCCTTGCCTTGCCTTGCCTTGCCTTGCCTTGCCTTGCCTTGCCTTGCCTTGCCTTGCCTTGCCTTGCCTTGCCTTGCCTTGCCTTGCCTTGCCTTGCCTTGCCTTGCCTTGCCTTGCCTTGCCTTGCCTTGCCTTGCCTTGCCTTGCCTTGCCTTGCCTTGCCTTGCCTTGCCTTGCCTTGCCTTGCCTTGCCTTGCCTTGCCTTGCCTTGCCTTGCCTTGCCTTGCCTTGCCTTGCCTTGCCTTGCCTTGCCTTGCCTTGCCTTGCCTTGCCTTGCCTTGCCTTGCCTTGCCTTGCCTTGCCTTGCCTTGCCTTGCCTTGCCTTGCCTTGCCTTGCCTTGCCTTGCCTTGCCTTGCCTTGCCTTGCCTTGCCTTGCCTTGCCTTGCCTTGCCTTGCCTTGCCTTGCCTTGCCTTGCCTTGCCTTGCCTTGCCTTGCCTTGCCTTGCCTTGCCTTGCCTTGCCTTGCCTTGCCTTGCCTTGCCTTGCCTTGCCTTGCCTTGCCTTGCCTTGCCTTGCCTTGCCTTGCCTTGCCTTGCCTTGCCTTGCCTTGCCTTGCCTTGCCTTGCCTTGCCTTGCCTTGCCTTGCCTTGCCTTGCCTTGCCTTGCCTTGCCTTGCCTTGCCTTGCCTTGCCTTGCCTTGCCTTGCCTTGCCTTGCCTTGCCTTGCCTTGCCTTGCCTTGCCTTGCCTTGCCTTGCCTTGCCTTGCCTTGCCTTGCCTTGCCTTGCCTTGCCTTGCCTTGCCTTGCCTTGCCTTGCCTTGCCTTGCCTTGCCTTGCCTTGCCTTGCCTTGCCTTGCCTTGCCTTGCCTTGCCTTGCCTTGCCTTGCCTTGCCTTGCCTTGCCTTGCCTTGCCTTGCCTTGCCTTGCCTTGCCTTGCCTTGCCTTGCCTTGCCTTGCCTTGCCTTGCCTTGCCTTGCCTTGCCTTGCCTTGCCTTGCCTTGCCTTGCCTTGCCTTGCCTTGCCTTGCCTTGCCTTGCCTTGCCTTGCCTTGCCTTGCCTTGCCTTGCCTTGCCTTGCCTTGCCTTGCCTTGCCTTGCCTTGCCTTGCCTTGCCTTGCCTTGCCTTGCCTTGCCTTGCCTTGCCTTGCCACACTCCTTTGCTCTTGCCACTGCAATCCGGTTGAGAAGGATTTCAAAGCATCCGACGAGTTTGGAAGGTGGTGGCTCTGTCAACAGGTTGTCTTGCAGCAGAGAACCTCCAGCAGCCTCATGCAAGGTCTTCCTCCCTTCATCCCTGCCCTGTGATTCCACCAGCTGCTCCAGTGCTTCCTCGGGGATGTGTTGGAGCTGCCCCCGGGCCAGCTCTGGCGCTGGGCACGGGAGGCTGCTCCCTTTTATAGTGCCCCGGGGCATTGTGACCTCAGCGTTGCCGGGTGCTGGCATTGTGACGTGGGGGTGACAGAGCCCCCATGTGCAGCCCCGCCCATCCCCCCTCTGCCCAGCACCCTTTGGAGGAAGCCCTTGAGCCGCTGGCCCCCAATCACTCTCTGTACCTCCAAGACAGGGGAGTAATCAACCTAACCATGGCCCTTTTTTGCAAAAATAGAGTCTGGATTTGTTGTCTGTCCAGCCTTATTTCATCTTCTCTCCTCTCCTCTCCTCTATTCTCCTCTCCTCTCCTCGCCTCGCCTCGCCTCGCCTCGCCTCGCCTCACTTCTCCTCTCTCCACTTTTTCCCTTTTCTTCTCTCCCCATAGTGAGTCAAATAACAAAAAGAATATTTGCCTGAAAGGACAGTGGAATTTCAGCTCCAAAACCACTTTCAAGGACACATAACACAATGGATACATCTGTTTCACTTTTTAATTTATTTTATTTCATTTTATTTAGTCTTATATTTTTTTTAGTTTTGTTTTCCTTTGTTGCCCTCTCCTCTCTTCTCCTTTCTTCTCCTTCTTCTGTGGTCTTGCCTTGCCTTGCCTTGCCTTGCCTTGCCTTGCCTTGCCTTGCCTTGCCTTGCCTTGCCTTGCCTTGCCTTGCCTTGCCTTGCCTTGCCTTGCCTTGCCTTGCCTTGCCTTGCCTTGCCTTGCCTTGCCTTGCCTTGCCTTGCCTTGCCTTGCCTTGCCTTGCCTTGCCTTGCCTTGCCTTGCCTTGCCTTGCCTTGCCTTGCCTTGCCTTGCCTTGCCTTGCCTTGCCTTGCCTTGCCTTGCCTTGCCTTGCCTTGCCTTGCCTTGCCTTGCCTTGCCTTGCCTTGCCTTGCCTTGCCTTGCCTTGCCTTGCCTTGCCTTGCCTTGCCTTGCCTTGCCTTGCCTTGCCTTGCCTTGCCTTGCCTTGCCTTGCCTTGCCTTGCCTTGCCTTGCCTTGCCTTGCCTTGCCTTGCCTTGCCTTGCCTTGCCTTGCCTTGCCTTGCCTTGCCTTGCCTTGCCTTGCCTTGCCTTGCCTTGCCTTGCCTTGCCTTGCCTTGCCTTGCCTTGCCTTGCCTTGCCTTGCCTTGCCTTGCCTTGCCTTGCCTTGCCTTGCCTTGCCTTGCCTTGCCTTGCCTTGCCTTGCCTTGCCTTGCCTTGCCTTGCCTTGCCTTGCCTTGCCTTGCCTTGCCTTGCCTTGCCTTGCCTTGCCTTGCCTTGCCTTGCCTTGCCTTGCCTTGCCTTGCCTTGCCTTGCCTTGCCTTGCCTTGCCTTGCCTTGCCTTGCCTTGCCTTGCCTTGCCTTGCCTTGCCTTGCCTTGCCTTGCCTTGCCTTGCCTTGCCTTGCCTTGCCTTGCCTTGCCTTGCCTTGCCTTGCCTTGCCTTGCCTTGCCTTGCCTTGCCTTGCCTTGCCTTGCCTTGCCTTGCCTTGCCTTGCCTTGCCTTGCCTTGCCTTGCCTTGCCTTGCCTTGCCTTGCCTTGCCTTGCCTTGCCTTGCCTTGCCTTGCCTTGCCTTGCCTTGCCTTGCCTTGCCTTGCCTTGCCTTGCCTTGCCTTGCCTTGCCTTGCCTTGCCTTGCCTTGCCTTGCCTTGCCTTGCCTTGCCTTGCCTTGCCTTGCCTTGCCTTGCCTTGCCTTGCCTTGCCTTGCCTTGCCTTGCCTTGCCTTGCCTTGCCTTGCCTTGCCTTGCCTTGCCTTGCCTTGCCTTGCCTTGCCTTGCCTTGCCTTGCCTTGCCTTGCCTTGCCTTGCCTTGCCTTGCCTTGCCTTGCCTTGCCTTGCCTTGCCTTGCCTTGCCTTGCCTTGCCTTGCCTTGCCTTGCCTTGCCTTGCCTTGCCTTGCCTTGCCTTGCCTTGCCTTGCCTTGCCTTGCCTTGCCTTGCCTTGCCTTGCCTTGCCTTGCCTTGCCTTGCCTTGCCTTGCCTTGCCTTGCCTTGCCTTGCCTTGCCTTGCCTTGCCTTGCCTTGCCTTGCCTTGCCTTGCCTTGCCTTGCCTTGCCTTGCCTTGCCTTGCCTTGCCTTGCCTTGCCACACTCCTTTGCTCTTGCCACTGCAATCCGGTTGAGAAGGATTTCAAAGCATCCGACGAGTTTGGAAGGTGGTGGCTCTGTCAACAGGTTGTCTTGCAGCAGAGAACCTCCAGCAGCCTCATGCAAGGTCTTCCTCCCTTCATCCCTGCCCTGTGATTCCACCAGCTGCTCCAGTGCTTCCTCGGGGATGTGTTGGAGCTGCCCCCGGGCCAGCTCTGGCGCTGGGCACGGGAGGCTGCTCCCTTTTATAGTGCCCCGGGGCATTGTGACCTCAGCGTTGCCGGGTGCTGGCATTGTGACGTGGGGGTGACAGAGCCCCCATGTGCAGCCCCGCCCATCCCCCCTCTGCCCAGCACCCTTTGGAGGAAGCCCTTGAGCCGCTGGCCCCCAATCACTCTCTGTACCTCCAAGACAGGGGAGTAATCAACCTAACCATGGCCCTTTTTTGCAAAAATAGAGTCTGGATTTGTTGTCTGTCCAGCCTTATTTCATCTTCTCTCCTCTCCTCTCCTCTATTCTCCTCTCCTCTCCTCGCCTCGCCTCGCCTCGCCTCGCCTCGCCTCACTTCTCCTCTCTCCACTTTTTCCCTTTTCTTCTCTCCCCATAGTGAGTCAAATAACAAAAAGAATATTTGCCTGAAAGGACAGTGGAATTTCAGCTCCAAAACCACTTTCAAGGACACATAACACAATGGATACATCTGTTTCACTTTTTAATTTATTTTATTTCATTTTATTTAGTCTTATATTTTTTTTAGTTTTGTTTTCCTTTGTTGCCCTCTCCTCTCTTCTCCTTTCTTCTCCTTCTTCTGTGGTCTTGCCTTGCCTTGCCTTGCCTTGCCTTGCCTTGCCTTGCCTTGCCTTGCCTTGCCTTGCCTTGCCTTGCCTTGCCTTGCCTTGCCTTGCCTTGCCTTGCCTTGCCTTGCCTTGCCTTGCCTTGCCTTGCCTTGCCTTGCCTTGCCTTGCCTTGCCTTGCCTTGCCTTGCCTTGCCTTGCCTTGCCTTGCCTTGCCTTGCCTTGCCTTGCCTTGCCTTGCCTTGCCTTGCCTTGCCTTGCCTTGCCTTGCCTTGCCTTGCCTTGCCTTGCCTTGCCTTGCCTTGCCTTGCCTTGCCTTGCCTTGCCTTGCCTTGCCTTGCCTTGCCTTGCCTTGCCTTGCCTTGCCTTGCCTTGCCTTGCCTTGCCTTGCCTTGCCTTGCCTTGCCTTGCCTTGCCTTGCCTTGCCTTGCCTTGCCTTGCCTTGCCTTGCCTTGCCTTGCCTTGCCTTGCCTTGCCTTGCCTTGCCTTGCCTTGCCTTGCCTTGCCTTGCCTTGCCTTGCCTTGCCTTGCCTTGCCTTGCCTTGCCTTGCCTTGCCTTGCCTTGCCTTGCCTTGCCTTGCCTTGCCTTGCCTTGCCTTGCCTTGCCTTGCCTTGCCTTGCCTTGCCTTGCCTTGCCTTGCCTTGCCTTGCCTTGCCTTGCCTTGCCTTGCCTTGCCTTGCCTTGCCTTGCCTTGCCTTGCCTTGCCTTGCCTTGCCTTGCCTTGCCTTGCCTTGCCTTGCCTTGCCTTGCCTTGCCTTGCCTTGCCTTGCCTTGCCTTGCCTTGCCTTGCCTTGCCTTGCCTTGCCTTGCCTTGCCTTGCCTTGCCTTGCCTTGCCTTGCCTTGCCTTGCCTTGCCTTGCCTTGCCTTGCCTTGCCTTGCCTTGCCTTGCCTTGCCTTGCCTTGCCTTGCCTTGCCTTGCCTTGCCTTGCCTTGCCTTGCCTTGCCTTGCCTTGCCTTGCCTTGCCTTGCCTTGCCTTGCCTTGCCTTGCCTTGCCTTGCCTTGCCTTGCCTTGCCTTGCCTTGCCTTGCCTTGCCTTGCCTTGCCTTGCCTTGCCTTGCCTTGCCTTGCCTTGCCTTGCCTTGCCTTGCCTTGCCTTGCCTTGCCTTGCCTTGCCTTGCCTTGCCTTGCCTTGCCTTGCCTTGCCTTGCCTTGCCTTGCCTTGCCTTGCCTTGCCTTGCCTTGCCTTGCCTTGCCTTGCCTTGCCTTGCCTTGCCTTGCCTTGCCTTGCCTTGCCTTGCCTTGCCTTGCCTTGCCTTGCCTTGCCTTGCCTTGCCTTGCCTTGCCTTGCCTTGCCTTGCCTTGCCTTGCCTTGCCTTGCCTTGCCTTGCCTTGCCTTGCCTTGCCTTGCCTTGCCTTGCCTTGCCTTGCCACACTCCTTTGCTCTTGCCACTGCAATCCGGTTGAGAAGGATTTCAAAGCATCCGACGAGTTTGGAAGGTGGTGGCTCTGTCAACAGGTTGTCTTGCAGCAGAGAACCTCCAGCAGCCTCATGCAAGGTCTTCCTCCCTTCATCCCTGCCCTGTGATTCCACCAGCTGCTCCAGTGCTTCCTCGGGGATGTGTTGGAGCTGCCCCCGGGCCAGCTCTGGCGCTGGGCACGGGAGGCTGCTCCCTTTTATAGTGCCCCGGGGCATTGTGACCTCAGCGTTGCCGGGTGCTGGCATTGTGACGTGGGGGTGACAGAGCCCCCATGTGCAGCCCCGCCCATCCCCCCTCTGCCCAGCACCCTTTGGAGGAAGCCCTTGAGCCGCTGGCCCCCAATCACTCTCTGTACCTCCAAGACAGGGGAGTAATCAACCTAACCATGGCCCTTTTTTGCAAAAATAGAGTCTGGATTTGTTGTCTGTCCAGCCTTATTTCATCTTCTCTCCTCTCCTCTCCTCTATTCTCCTCTCCTCTCCTCGCCTCGCCTCGCCTCGCCTCGCCTCGCCTCACTTCTCCTCTCTCCACTTTTTCCCTTTTCTTCTCTCCCCATAGTGAGTCAAATAACAAAAAGAATATTTGCCTGAAAGGACAGTGGAATTTCAGCTCCAAAACCACTTTCAAGGACACATAACACAATGGATACATCTGTTTCACTTTTTAATTTATTTTATTTCATTTTATTTAGTCTTATATTTTTTTTAGTTTTGTTTTCCTTTGTTGCCCTCTCCTCTCTTCTCCTTTCTTCTCCTTCTTCTGTGGTCTTGCCTTGCCTTGCCTTGCCTTGCCTTGCCTTGCCTTGCCTTGCCTTGCCTTGCCTTGCCTTGCCTTGCCTTGCCTTGCCTTGCCTTGCCTTGCCTTGCCTTGCCTTGCCTTGCCTTGCCTTGCCTTGCCTTGCCTTGCCTTGCCTTGCCTTGCCTTGCCTTGCCTTGCCTTGCCTTGCCTTGCCTTGCCTTGCCTTGCCTTGCCTTGCCTTGCCTTGCCTTGCCTTGCCTTGCCTTGCCTTGCCTTGCCTTGCCTTGCCTTGCCTTGCCTTGCCTTGCCTTGCCTTGCCTTGCCTTGCCTTGCCTTGCCTTGCCTTGCCTTGCCTTGCCTTGCCTTGCCTTGCCTTGCCTTGCCTTGCCTTGCCTTGCCTTGCCTTGCCTTGCCTTGCCTTGCCTTGCCTTGCCTTGCCTTGCCTTGCCTTGCCTTGCCTTGCCTTGCCTTGCCTTGCCTTGCCTTGCCTTGCCTTGCCTTGCCTTGCCTTGCCTTGCCTTGCCTTGCCTTGCCTTGCCTTGCCTTGCCTTGCCTTGCCTTGCCTTGCCTTGCCTTGCCTTGCCTTGCCTTGCCTTGCCTTGCCTTGCCTTGCCTTGCCTTGCCTTGCCTTGCCTTGCCTTGCCTTGCCTTGCCTTGCCTTGCCTTGCCTTGCCTTGCCTTGCCTTGCCTTGCCTTGCCTTGCCTTGCCTTGCCTTGCCTTGCCTTGCCTTGCCTTGCCTTGCCTTGCCTTGCCTTGCCTTGCCTTGCCTTGCCTTGCCTTGCCTTGCCTTGCCTTGCCTTGCCTTGCCTTGCCTTGCCTTGCCTTGCCTTGCCTTGCCTTGCCTTGCCTTGCCTTGCCTTGCCTTGCCTTGCCTTGCCTTGCCTTGCCTTGCCTTGCCTTGCCTTGCCTTGCCTTGCCTTGCCTTGCCTTGCCTTGCCTTGCCTTGCCTTGCCTTGCCTTGCCTTGCCTTGCCTTGCCACACTCCTTTGCTCTTGCCACTGCAATCCGGTTGAGAAGGATTTCAAAGCATCCGACGAGTTTGGAAGGTGGTGGCTCTGTCAACAGGTTGTCTTGCAGCAGAGAACCTCCAGCAGCCTCATGCAAGGTCTTCCTCCCTTCATCCCTGCCCTGTGATTCCACCAGCTGCTCCAGTGCTTCCTCGGGGATGTGTTGGAGCTGCCCCCGGGCCAGCTCTGGCGCTGGGCACGGGAGGCTGCTCCCTTTTATAGTGCCCCGGGGCATTGTGACCTCAGCGTTGCCGGGTGCTGGCATTGTGACGTGGGGGTGACAGAGCCCCCATGTGCAGCCCCGCCCATCCCCCCTCTGCCCAGCACCCTTTGGAGGAAGCCCTTGAGCCGCTGGCCCCCAATCACTCTCTGTACCTCCAAGACAGGGGAGTAATCAACCTAACCATGGCCCTTTTTTGCAAAAATAGAGTCTGGATTTGTTGTCTGTCCAGCCTTATTTCATCTTCTCTCCTCTCCTCTCCTCTATTCTCCTCTCCTCTCCTCGCCTCGCCTCGCCTCGCCTCGCCTCGCCTCACTTCTCCTCTCTCCACTTTTTCCCTTTTCTTCTCTCCCCATAGTGAGTCAAATAACAAAAAGAATATTTGCCTGAAAGGACAGTGGAATTTCAGCTCCAAAACCACTTTCAAGGACACATAACACAATGGATACATCTGTTTCACTTTTTAATTTATTTTATTTCATTTTATTTAGTCTTATATTTTTTTTAGTTTTGTTTTCCTTTGTTGCCCTCTCCTCTCTTCTCCTTTCTTCTCCTTCTTCTGTGGTCTTGCCTTGCCTTGCCTTGCCTTGCCTTGCCTTGCCTTGCCTTGCCTTGCCTTGCCTTGCCTTGCCTTGCCTTGCCTTGCCTTGCCTTGCCTTGCCTTGCCTTGCCTTGCCTTGCCTTGCCTTGCCTTGCCTTGCCTTGCCTTGCCTTGCCTTGCCTTGCCTTGCCTTGCCTTGCCTTGCCTTGCCTTGCCTTGCCTTGCCTTGCCTTGCCTTGCCTTGCCTTGCCTTGCCTTGCCTTGCCTTGCCTTGCCTTGCCTTGCCTTGCCTTGCCTTGCCTTGCCTTGCCTTGCCTTGCCTTGCCTTGCCTTGCCTTGCCTTGCCTTGCCTTGCCTTGCCTTGCCTTGCCTTGCCTTGCCTTGCCTTGCCTTGCCTTGCCTTGCCTTGCCTTGCCTTGCCTTGCCTTGCCTTGCCTTGCCTTGCCTTGCCTTGCCTTGCCTTGCCTTGCCTTGCCTTGCCTTGCCTTGCCTTGCCTTGCCTTGCCTTGCCTTGCCTTGCCTTGCCTTGCCTTGCCTTGCCTTGCCTTGCCTTGCCTTGCCTTGCCTTGCCTTGCCTTGCCTTGCCTTGCCTTGCCTTGCCTTGCCTTGCCTTGCCTTGCCTTGCCTTGCCTTGCCTTGCCTTGCCTTGCCTTGCCTTGCCTTGCCTTGCCTTGCCTTGCCTTGCCTTGCCTTGCCTTGCCTTGCCTTGCCTTGCCTTGCCTTGCCTTGCCTTGCCTTGCCTTGCCTTGCCTTGCCTTGCCTTGCCTTGCCTTGCCTTGCCTTGCCTTGCCTTGCCTTGCCTTGCCTTGCCTTGCCTTGCCTTGCCTTGCCTTGCCTTGCCTTGCCTTGCCTTGCCTTGCCTTGCCTTGCCTTGCCTTGCCTTGCCTTGCCTTGCCTTGCCTTGCCTTGCCTTGCCTTGCCTTGCCTTGCCTTGCCTTGCCTTGCCTTGCCTTGCCTTGCCTTGCCTTGCCTTGCCTTGCCACACTCCTTTGCTCTTGCCACTGCAATCCGGTTGAGAAGGATTTCAAAGCATCCGACGAGTTTGGAAGGTGGTGGCTCTGTCAACAGGTTGTCTTGCAGCAGAGAACCTCCAGCAGCCTCATGCAAGGTCTTCCTCCCTTCATCCCTGCCCTGTGATTCCACCAGCTGCTCCAGTGCTTCCTCGGGGATGTGTTGGAGCTGCCCCCGGGCCAGCTCTGGCGCTGGGCACGGGAGGCTGCTCCCTTTTATAGTGCCCCGGGGCATTGTGACCTCAGCGTTGCCGGGTGCTGGCATTGTGACGTGGGGGTGACAGAGCCCCCATGTGCAGCCCCGCCCATCCCCCCTCTGCCCAGCACCCTTTGGAGGAAGCCCTTGAGCCGCTGGCCCCCAATCACTCTCTGTACCTCCAAGACAGGGGAGTAATCAACCTAACCATGGCCCTTTTTTGCAAAAATAGAGTCTGGATTTGTTGTCTGTCCAGCCTTATTTCATCTTCTCTCCTCTCCTCTCCTCTATTCTCCTCTCCTCTCCTCGCCTCGCCTCGCCTCGCCTCGCCTCGCCTCACTTCTCCTCTCTCCACTTTTTCCCTTTTCTTCTCTCCCCATAGTGAGTCAAATAACAAAAAGAATATTTGCCTGAAAGGACAGTGGAATTTCAGCTCCAAAACCACTTTCAAGGACACATAACACAATGGATACATCTGTTTCACTTTTTAATTTATTTTATTTCATTTTATTTAGTCTTATATTTTTTTTAGTTTTGTTTTCCTTTGTTGCCCTCTCCTCTCTTCTCCTTTCTTCTCCTTCTTCTGTGGTCTTGCCTTGCCTTGCCTTGCCTTGCCTTGCCTTGCCTTGCCTTGCCTTGCCTTGCCTTGCCTTGCCTTGCCTTGCCTTGCCTTGCCTTGCCTTGCCTTGCCTTGCCTTGCCTTGCCTTGCCTTGCCTTGCCTTGCCTTGCCTTGCCTTGCCTTGCCTTGCCTTGCCTTGCCTTGCCTTGCCTTGCCTTGCCTTGCCTTGCCTTGCCTTGCCTTGCCTTGCCTTGCCTTGCCTTGCCTTGCCTTGCCTTGCCTTGCCTTGCCTTGCCTTGCCTTGCCTTGCCTTGCCTTGCCTTGCCTTGCCTTGCCTTGCCTTGCCTTGCCTTGCCTTGCCTTGCCTTGCCTTGCCTTGCCTTGCCTTGCCTTGCCTTGCCTTGCCTTGCCTTGCCTTGCCTTGCCTTGCCTTGCCTTGCCTTGCCTTGCCTTGCCTTGCCTTGCCTTGCCTTGCCTTGCCTTGCCTTGCCTTGCCTTGCCTTGCCTTGCCTTGCCTTGCCTTGCCTTGCCTTGCCTTGCCTTGCCTTGCCTTGCCTTGCCTTGCCTTGCCTTGCCTTGCCTTGCCTTGCCTTGCCTTGCCTTGCCTTGCCTTGCCTTGCCTTGCCTTGCCTTGCCTTGCCTTGCCTTGCCTTGCCTTGCCTTGCCTTGCCTTGCCTTGCCTTGCCTTGCCTTGCCTTGCCTTGCCTTGCCTTGCCTTGCCTTGCCTTGCCTTGCCTTGCCTTGCCTTGCCTTGCCTTGCCTTGCCTTGCCTTGCCTTGCCTTGCCTTGCCTTGCCTTGCCTTGCCTTGCCTTGCCTTGCCTTGCCTTGCCTTGCCTTGCCTTGCCTTGCCTTGCCTTGCCTTGCCTTGCCTTGCCTTGCCTTGCCTTGCCTTGCCTTGCCTTGCCTTGCCTTGCCTTGCCTTGCCTTGCCTTGCCTTGCCTTGCCTTGCCTTGCCTTGCCTTGCCTTGCCTTGCCTTGCCTTGCCTTGCCTTGCCTTGCCTTGCCTTGCCTTGCCTTGCCTTGCCTTGCCTTGCCTTGCCTTGCCTTGCCTTGCCTTGCCTTGCCTTGCCTTGCCTTGCCTTGCCTTGCCTTGCCTTGCCTTGCCTTGCCTTGCCTTGCCTTGCCTTGCCTTGCCTTGCCTTGCCTTGCCTTGCCTTGCCTTGCCTTGCCTTGCCTTGCCTTGCCTTGCCTTGCCTTGCCTTGCCTTGCCTTGCCTTGCCTTGCCTTGCCTTGCCTTGCCTTGCCTTGCCTTGCCTTGCCTTGCCTTGCCTTGCCTTGCCTTGCCTTGCCTTGCCTTGCCTTGCCTTGCCTTGCCTTGCCTTGCCTTGCCTTGCCTTGCCTTGCCTTGCCTTGCCTTGCCTTGCCTTGCCTTGCCTTGCCTTGCCTTGCCTTGCCTTGCCTTGCCTTGCCTTGCCTTGCCTTGCCTTGCCTTGCCTTGCCTTGCCTTGCCTTGCCTTGCCTTGCCTTGCCTTGCCTTGCCTTGCCTTGCCTTGCCTTGCCTTGCCTTGCCTTGCCTTGCCTTGCCTTGCCTTGCCTTGCCTTGCCTTGCCTTGCCTTGCCTTGCCTTGCCTTGCCTTGCCTTGCCTTGCCTTGCCTTGCCTTGCCTTGCCTTGCCTTGCCTTGCCTTGCCTTGCCTTGCCTTGCCTTGCCTTGCCTTGCCTTGCCTTGCCTTGCCTTGCCTTGCCTTGCCTTGCCTTGCCTTGCCTTGCCTTGCCTTGCCTTGCCTTGCCTTGCCTTGCCTTGCCTTGCCTTGCCTTGCCTTGCCTTGCCTTGCCTTGCCTTGCCTTGCCTTGCCTTGCCTTGCCTTGCCTTGCCTTGCCTTGCCTTGCCTTGCCTTGCCTTGCCTTGCCTTGCCTTGCCTTGCCTTGCCTTGCCTTGCCTTGCCTTGCCTTGCCTTGCCTTGCCTTGCCTTGCCTTGCCTTGCCTTGCCTTGCCTTGCCTTGCCTTGCCTTGCCTTGCCTTGCCTTGCCTTGCCTTGCCTTGCCTTGCCTTGCCTTGCCTTGCCTTGCCTTGCCTTGCCTTGCCTTGCCTTGCCTTGCCTTGCCTTGCCTTGCCTTGCCTTGCCTTGCCTTGCCTTGCCTTGCCTTGCCTTGCCTTGCCTTGCCTTGCCTTGCCTTGCCTTGCCTTGCCTTGCCTTGCCTTGCCTTGCCTTGCCTTGCCTTGCCTTGCCTTGCCTTGCCTTGCCTTGCCTTGCCTTGCCTTGCCTTGCCTTGCCTTGCCTTGCCTTGCCTTGCCTTGCCTTGCCTTGCCTTGCCTTGCCTTGCCTTGCCTTGCCTTGCCTTGCCTTGCCTTGCCTTGCCTTGCCTTGCCTTGCCTTGCCTTGCCTTGCCTTGCCTTGCCTTGCCTTGCCTTGCCTTGCCTTGCCTTGCCTTGCCTTGCCTTGCCTTGCCTTGCCTTGCCTTGCCTTGCCTTGCCTTGCCTTGCCTTGCCTTGCCTTGCCTTGCCTTGCCTTGCCTTGCCTTGCCTTGCCTTGCCTTGCCTTGCCTTGCCTTGCCTTGCCTTGCCTTGCCTTGCCTTGCCTTGCCACACTCCTTTGCTCTTGCCACTGCAATCCGGTTGAGAAGGATTTCAAAGCATCCGACGAGTTTGGAAGGTGGTGGCTCTGTCAACAGGTTGTCTTGCAGCAGAGAACCTCCAGCAGCCTCATGCAAGGTCTTCCTCCCTTCATCCCTGCCCTGTGATTCCACCAGCTGCTCCAGTGCTTCCTCGGGGATGTGTTGGAGCTGCCCCCGGGCCAGCTCTGGCGCTGGGCACGGGAGGCTGCTCCCTTTTATAGTGCCCCGGGGCATTGTGACCTCAGCGTTGCCGGGTGCTGGCATTGTGACGTGGGGGTGACAGAGCCCCCATGTGCAGCCCCGCCCATCCCCCCTCTGCCCAGCACCCTTTGGAGGAAGCCCTTGAGCCGCTGGCCCCCAATCACTCTCTGTACCTCCAAGACAGGGGAGTAATCAACCTAACCATGGCCCTTTTTTGCAAAAATAGAGTCTGGATTTGTTGTCTGTCCAGCCTTATTTCATCTTCTCTCCTCTCCTCTCCTCTATTCTCCTCTCCTCTCCTCGCCTCGCCTCGCCTCGCCTCGCCTCGCCTCACTTCTCCTCTCTCCACTTTTTCCCTTTTCTTCTCTCCCCATAGTGAGTCAAATAACAAAAAGAATATTTGCCTGAAAGGACAGTGGAATTTCAGCTCCAAAACCACTTTCAAGGACACATAACACAATGGATACATCTGTTTCACTTTTTAATTTATTTTATTTCATTTTATTTAGTCTTATATTTTTTTTAGTTTTGTTTTCCTTTGTTGCCCTCTCCTCTCTTCTCCTTTCTTCTCCTTCTTCTGTGGTCTTGCCTTGCCTTGCCTTGCCTTGCCTTGCCTTGCCTTGCCTTGCCTTGCCTTGCCTTGCCTTGCCTTGCCTTGCCTTGCCTTGCCTTGCCTTGCCTTGCCTTGCCTTGCCTTGCCTTGCCTTGCCTTGCCTTGCCTTGCCTTGCCTTGCCTTGCCTTGCCTTGCCTTGCCTTGCCTTGCCTTGCCTTGCCTTGCCTTGCCTTGCCTTGCCTTGCCTTGCCTTGCCTTGCCTTGCCTTGCCTTGCCTTGCCTTGCCTTGCCTTGCCTTGCCTTGCCTTGCCTTGCCTTGCCTTGCCTTGCCTTGCCTTGCCTTGCCTTGCCTTGCCTTGCCTTGCCTTGCCTTGCCTTGCCTTGCCTTGCCTTGCCTTGCCTTGCCTTGCCTTGCCTTGCCTTGCCTTGCCTTGCCTTGCCTTGCCTTGCCTTGCCTTGCCTTGCCTTGCCTTGCCTTGCCTTGCCTTGCCTTGCCTTGCCTTGCCTTGCCTTGCCTTGCCTTGCCTTGCCTTGCCTTGCCTTGCCTTGCCTTGCCTTGCCTTGCCTTGCCTTGCCTTGCCTTGCCTTGCCTTGCCTTGCCTTGCCTTGCCTTGCCTTGCCTTGCCTTGCCTTGCCTTGCCTTGCCTTGCCTTGCCTTGCCTTGCCTTGCCTTGCCTTGCCTTGCCTTGCCTTGCCTTGCCTTGCCTTGCCTTGCCTTGCCTTGCCTTGCCTTGCCTTGCCTTGCCTTGCCTTGCCTTGCCTTGCCTTGCCTTGCCTTGCCTTGCCTTGCCTTGCCTTGCCTTGCCTTGCCTTGCCTTGCCTTGCCTTGCCTTGCCTTGCCTTGCCTTGCCTTGCCTTGCCTTGCCTTGCCTTGCCTTGCCTTGCCTTGCCTTGCCTTGCCTTGCCTTGCCTTGCCTTGCCTTGCCTTGCCTTGCCTTGCCTTGCCTTGCCTTGCCTTGCCTTGCCTTGCCTTGCCTTGCCTTGCCTTGCCTTGCCTTGCCTTGCCTTGCCTTGCCTTGCCTTGCCTTGCCTTGCCTTGCCTTGCCTTGCCTTGCCTTGCCTTGCCTTGCCTTGCCTTGCCTTGCCTTGCCTTGCCTTGCCTTGCCTTGCCTTGCCTTGCCTTGCCTTGCCTTGCCTTGCCTTGCCTTGCCTTGCCTTGCCTTGCCTTGCCTTGCCTTGCCTTGCCTTGCCTTGCCTTGCCTTGCCTTGCCTTGCCTTGCCTTGCCTTGCCTTGCCTTGCCTTGCCTTGCCTTGCCTTGCCTTGCCTTGCCTTGCCTTGCCTTGCCTTGCCTTGCCTTGCCTTGCCTTGCCTTGCCTTGCCTTGCCTTGCCTTGCCTTGCCTTGCCTTGCCTTGCCTTGCCTTGCCTTGCCTTGCCTTGCCTTGCCTTGCCTTGCCTTGCCTTGCCTTGCCTTGCCTTGCCTTGCCTTGCCTTGCCTTGCCTTGCCTTGCCTTGCCTTGCCTTGCCTTGCCTTGCCTTGCCTTGCCTTGCCTTGCCTTGCCTTGCCTTGCCTTGCCTTGCCTTGCCTTGCCTTGCCTTGCCTTGCCTTGCCTTGCCTTGCCTTGCCTTGCCTTGCCTTGCCTTGCCTTGCCTTGCCTTGCCTTGCCTTGCCTTGCCTTGCCTTGCCTTGCCTTGCCTTGCCTTGCCTTGCCTTGCCTTGCCTTGCCTTGCCTTGCCTTGCCTTGCCTTGCCTTGCCTTGCCTTGCCTTGCCTTGCCTTGCCTTGCCTTGCCACACTCCTTTGCTCTTGCCACTGCAATCCGGTTGAGAAGGATTTCAAAGCATCCGACGAGTTTGGAAGGTGGTGGCTCTGTCAACAGGTTGTCTTGCAGCAGAGAACCTCCAGCAGCCTCATGCAAGGTCTTCCTCCCTTCATCCCTGCCCTGTGATTCCACCAGCTGCTCCAGTGCTTCCTCGGGGATGTGTTGGAGCTGCCCCCGGGCCAGCTCTGGCGCTGGGCACGGGAGGCTGCTCCCTTTTATAGTGCCCCGGGGCATTGTGACCTCAGCGTTGCCGGGTGCTGGCATTGTGACGTGGGGGTGACAGAGCCCCCATGTGCAGCCCCGCCCATCCCCCCTCTGCCCAGCACCCTTTGGAGGAAGCCCTTGAGCCGCTGGCCCCCAATCACTCTCTGTACCTCCAAGACAGGGGAGTAATCAACCTAACCATGGCCCTTTTTTGCAAAAATAGAGTCTGGATTTGTTGTCTGTCCAGCCTTATTTCATCTTCTCTCCTCTCCTCTCCTCTATTCTCCTCTCCTCTCCTCGCCTCGCCTCGCCTCGCCTCGCCTCGCCTCACTTCTCCTCTCTCCACTTTTTCCCTTTTCTTCTCTCCCCATAGTGAGTCAAATAACAAAAAGAATATTTGCCTGAAAGGACAGTGGAATTTCAGCTCCAAAACCACTTTCAAGGACACATAACACAATGGATACATCTGTTTCACTTTTTAATTTATTTTATTTCATTTTATTTAGTCTTATATTTTTTTTAGTTTTGTTTTCCTTTGTTGCCCTCTCCTCTCTTCTCCTTTCTTCTCCTTCTTCTGTGGTCTTGCCTTGCCTTGCCTTGCCTTGCCTTGCCTTGCCTTGCCTTGCCTTGCCTTGCCTTGCCTTGCCTTGCCTTGCCTTGCCTTGCCTTGCCTTGCCTTGCCTTGCCTTGCCTTGCCTTGCCTTGCCTTGCCTTGCCTTGCCTTGCCTTGCCTTGCCTTGCCTTGCCTTGCCTTGCCTTGCCTTGCCTTGCCTTGCCTTGCCTTGCCTTGCCTTGCCTTGCCTTGCCTTGCCTTGCCTTGCCTTGCCTTGCCTTGCCTTGCCTTGCCTTGCCTTGCCTTGCCTTGCCTTGCCTTGCCTTGCCTTGCCTTGCCTTGCCTTGCCTTGCCTTGCCTTGCCTTGCCTTGCCTTGCCTTGCCTTGCCTTGCCTTGCCTTGCCTTGCCTTGCCTTGCCTTGCCTTGCCTTGCCTTGCCTTGCCTTGCCTTGCCTTGCCTTGCCTTGCCTTGCCTTGCCTTGCCTTGCCTTGCCTTGCCTTGCCTTGCCTTGCCTTGCCTTGCCTTGCCTTGCCTTGCCTTGCCTTGCCTTGCCTTGCCTTGCCTTGCCTTGCCTTGCCTTGCCTTGCCTTGCCTTGCCTTGCCTTGCCTTGCCTTGCCTTGCCTTGCCTTGCCTTGCCTTGCCTTGCCTTGCCTTGCCTTGCCTTGCCTTGCCTTGCCTTGCCTTGCCTTGCCTTGCCTTGCCTTGCCTTGCCTTGCCTTGCCTTGCCTTGCCTTGCCTTGCCTTGCCTTGCCTTGCCTTGCCTTGCCTTGCCTTGCCTTGCCTTGCCTTGCCTTGCCTTGCCTTGCCTTGCCTTGCCTTGCCTTGCCTTGCCTTGCCTTGCCTTGCCTTGCCTTGCCTTGCCTTGCCTTGCCTTGCCTTGCCTTGCCTTGCCTTGCCTTGCCTTGCCTTGCCTTGCCTTGCCTTGCCTTGCCTTGCCTTGCCTTGCCTTGCCTTGCCTTGCCTTGCCTTGCCTTGCCTTGCCTTGCCTTGCCTTGCCTTGCCTTGCCTTGCCTTGCCTTGCCTTGCCTTGCCTTGCCTTGCCTTGCCTTGCCTTGCCTTGCCTTGCCTTGCCTTGCCTTGCCTTGCCTTGCCTTGCCTTGCCTTGCCTTGCCTTGCCTTGCCTTGCCTTGCCTTGCCTTGCCTTGCCTTGCCTTGCCTTGCCTTGCCTTGCCTTGCCTTGCCTTGCCTTGCCTTGCCTTGCCTTGCCTTGCCTTGCCTTGCCTTGCCTTGCCTTGCCTTGCCTTGCCTTGCCTTGCCTTGCCTTGCCACACTCCTTTGCTCTTGCCACTGCAATCCGGTTGAGAAGGATTTCAAAGCATCCGACGAGTTTGGAAGGTGGTGGCTCTGTCAACAGGTTGTCTTGCAGCAGAGAACCTCCAGCAGCCTCATGCAAGGTCTTCCTCCCTTCATCCCTGCCCTGTGATTCCACCAGCTGCTCCAGTGCTTCCTCGGGGATGTGTTGGAGCTGCCCCCGGGCCAGCTCTGGCGCTGGGCACGGGAGGCTGCTCCCTTTTATAGTGCCCCGGGGCATTGTGACCTCAGCGTTGCCGGGTGCTGGCATTGTGACGTGGGGGTGACAGAGCCCCCATGTGCAGCCCCGCCCATCCCCCCTCTGCCCAGCACCCTTTGGAGGAAGCCCTTGAGCCGCTGGCCCCCAATCACTCTCTGTACCTCCAAGACAGGGGAGTAATCAACCTAACCATGGCCCTTTTTTGCAAAAATAGAGTCTGGATTTGTTGTCTGTCCAGCCTTATTTCATCTTCTCTCCTCTCCTCTCCTCTATTCTCCTCTCCTCTCCTCGCCTCGCCTCGCCTCGCCTCGCCTCGCCTCACTTCTCCTCTCTCCACTTTTTCCCTTTTCTTCTCTCCCCATAGTGAGTCAAATAACAAAAAGAATATTTGCCTGAAAGGACAGTGGAATTTCAGCTCCAAAACCACTTTCAAGGACACATAACACAATGGATACATCTGTTTCACTTTTTAATTTATTTTATTTCATTTTATTTAGTCTTATATTTTTTTTAGTTTTGTTTTCCTTTGTTGCCCTCTCCTCTCTTCTCCTTTCTTCTCCTTCTTCTGTGGTCTTGCCTTGCCTTGCCTTGCCTTGCCTTGCCTTGCCTTGCCTTGCCTTGCCTTGCCTTGCCTTGCCTTGCCTTGCCTTGCCTTGCCTTGCCTTGCCTTGCCTTGCCTTGCCTTGCCTTGCCTTGCCTTGCCTTGCCTTGCCTTGCCTTGCCTTGCCTTGCCTTGCCTTGCCTTGCCTTGCCTTGCCTTGCCTTGCCTTGCCTTGCCTTGCCTTGCCTTGCCTTGCCTTGCCTTGCCTTGCCTTGCCTTGCCTTGCCTTGCCTTGCCTTGCCTTGCCTTGCCTTGCCTTGCCTTGCCTTGCCTTGCCTTGCCTTGCCTTGCCTTGCCTTGCCTTGCCTTGCCTTGCCTTGCCTTGCCTTGCCTTGCCTTGCCTTGCCTTGCCTTGCCTTGCCTTGCCTTGCCTTGCCTTGCCTTGCCTTGCCTTGCCTTGCCTTGCCTTGCCTTGCCTTGCCTTGCCTTGCCTTGCCTTGCCTTGCCTTGCCTTGCCTTGCCTTGCCTTGCCTTGCCTTGCCTTGCCTTGCCTTGCCTTGCCTTGCCTTGCCTTGCCTTGCCTTGCCTTGCCTTGCCTTGCCTTGCCTTGCCTTGCCTTGCCTTGCCTTGCCTTGCCTTGCCTTGCCTTGCCTTGCCTTGCCTTGCCTTGCCTTGCCTTGCCTTGCCTTGCCTTGCCTTGCCTTGCCTTGCCTTGCCTTGCCTTGCCTTGCCTTGCCTTGCCTTGCCTTGCCTTGCCTTGCCTTGCCTTGCCTTGCCTTGCCTTGCCTTGCCTTGCCTTGCCTTGCCTTGCCTTGCCTTGCCTTGCCTTGCCTTGCCTTGCCTTGCCTTGCCTTGCCTTGCCTTGCCTTGCCTTGCCTTGCCTTGCCTTGCCTTGCCTTGCCTTGCCTTGCCTTGCCTTGCCTTGCCTTGCCTTGCCTTGCCTTGCCTTGCCTTGCCTTGCCTTGCCTTGCCTTGCCTTGCCTTGCCTTGCCTTGCCTTGCCTTGCCTTGCCTTGCCTTGCCTTGCCTTGCCTTGCCTTGCCTTGCCTTGCCTTGCCTTGCCTTGCCTTGCCTTGCCTTGCCTTGCCTTGCCTTGCCTTGCCTTGCCTTGCCTTGCCTTGCCTTGCCTTGCCTTGCCTTGCCTTGCCTTGCCTTGCCTTGCCTTGCCTTGCCTTGCCTTGCCTTGCCTTGCCTTGCCTTGCCTTGCCTTGCCTTGCCTTGCCTTGCCTTGCCTTGCCTTGCCTTGCCTTGCCTTGCCTTGCCTTGCCTTGCCTTGCCTTGCCTTGCCTTGCCTTGCCTTGCCTTGCCTTGCCTTGCCTTGCCTTGCCTTGCCTTGCCTTGCCTTGCCTTGCCTTGCCTTGCCTTGCCTTGCCTTGCCTTGCCTTGCCTTGCCTTGCCTTGCCTTGCCTTGCCTTGCCTTGCCTTGCCTTGCCTTGCCTTGCCTTGCCTTGCCTTGCCTTGCCTTGCCTTGCCTTGCCTTGCCTTGCCTTGCCTTGCCTTGCCTTGCCTTGCCTTGCCTTGCCTTGCCTTGCCTTGCCTTGCCTTGCCTTGCCTTGCCTTGCCTTGCCTTGCCTTGCCTTGCCTTGCCTTGCCTTGCCTTGCCTTGCCTTGCCTTGCCTTGCCTTGCCTTGCCTTGCCTTGCCTTGCCTTGCCTTGCCTTGCCTTGCCTTGCCTTGCCTTGCCTTGCCTTGCCTTGCCTTGCCTTGCCTTGCCTTGCCTTGCCTTGCCTTGCCTTGCCTTGCCTTGCCTTGCCTTGCCTTGCCTTGCCTTGCCTTGCCTTGCCTTGCCTTGCCTTGCCTTGCCTTGCCTTGCCTTGCCTTGCCTTGCCTTGCCTTGCCTTGCCTTGCCTTGCCTTGCCTTGCCTTGCCTTGCCTTGCCTTGCCTTGCCTTGCCTTGCCTTGCCTTGCCTTGCCTTGCCTTGCCTTGCCTTGCCTTGCCTTGCCTTGCCTTGCCTTGCCTTGCCTTGCCTTGCCTTGCCTTGCCTTGCCTTGCCTTGCCTTGCCTTGCCTTGCCTTGCCTTGCCTTGCCTTGCCTTGCCTTGCCTTGCCTTGCCTTGCCTTGCCTTGCCTTGCCTTGCCTTGCCTTGCCTTGCCTTGCCTTGCCTTGCCTTGCCTTGCCTTGCCTTGCCTTGCCTTGCCTTGCCTTGCCTTGCCTTGCCTTGCCTTGCCTTGCCTTGCCTTGCCTTGCCTTGCCTTGCCTTGCCTTGCCTTGCCTTGCCTTGCCTTGCCTTGCCTTGCCTTGCCTTGCCTTGCCTTGCCTTGCCTTGCCTTGCCTTGCCTTGCCTTGCCTTGCCTTGCCTTGCCTTGCCTTGCCTTGCCTTGCCTTGCCTTGCCTTGCCTTGCCTTGCCTTGCCTTGCCTTGCCTTGCCTTGCCTTGCCTTGCCTTGCCTTGCCTTGCCTTGCCTTGCCTTGCCTTGCCTTGCCTTGCCTTGCCTTGCCTTGCCTTGCCTTGCCTTGCCTTGCCTTGCCTTGCCTTGCCTTGCCTTGCCTTGCCTTGCCTTGCCTTGCCTTGCCTTGCCTTGCCTTGCCTTGCCTTGCCTTGCCTTGCCTTGCCCTGCCTTGCCCTGCCTTGCCTTGCCTTGCCACACTCCTTTGCTCTTGCCACTGCAATCCGGTTGAGAAGGATTTCAAAGCATCCGACGAGTTTGGAAGGTGGTGGCTCTGTCAACAGGTTGTCTTGCAGCAGAGAACCTCCAGCAGCCTCATGCAAGGTCTTCCTCCCTTCATCCCTGCCCTGTGATTCCACCAGCTGCTCCAGTGCTTCCTCGGGGATGTGTTGGAGCTGCCCCCGGGCCAGCTCTGGCGCTGGGCACGGGAGGCTGCTCCCTTTTATAGTGCCCCGGGGCATTGTGACCTCAGCGTTGCCGGGTGCTGGCATTGTGACGTGGGGGTGACAGAGCCCCCATGTGCAGCCCCGCCCATCCCCCCTCTGCCCAGCACCCTTTGGAGGAAGCCCTTGAGCCGCTGGCCCCCAATCACTCTCTGTACCTACAAGACAGGGGAGTAATCAACCTAACCATGGCCCTTTTTTGCAAAAATAGAGTCTGGATTTGTTGTCTGTCCAGCCTTATTTCATCTTCTCTCCTCTCCTCTCCTCTATTCTCCTCTCCTCTCCTCGCCTCGCCTCGCCTCGCCTCGCCTCGCCTCACTTGTCCTCTCTCCACTTTTTCCCTTTTCTTCTCTCCCCATAGTGAGTCAAATAACAAAAAGAATATTTGCCTGAAAGGACAGTGGAATTTCAGCTCCAAAACCACTTTCAAGGACACATAACACAATGGATACATCTGTTTCACTTTTTAATTTATTTTATTTCATTTTATTTAGTCTTATATTTTTTTTAGTTTTGTTTTCCTTTGTTGCCCTCTCCTCTCTTCTCCTTTCTTCTCCTTCTTCTGTGGTCTTGCCTTGCCTTGCCTTTGCCTTGCCTTGCCTTGCCTTGCCTTGCCTTGCCTTGCCTTGCCTTGCCTTGCCTTGCCTTGCCTTGCCTTGCCTTGCCACACTCCTTTGCTCTTGCCACTGCAATCCGGTTGAGAAGGATTTCAAAGCATCCGACGAGTTTGGAAGGTGGTGGCTCTGTCAACAGGTTGTCTTGCAGCAGAGAACCTCCAGCAGCCTCATGCAAGGTCTTCCTCCCTTCATCCCTGCCCTGTGATTCCACCAGCTGCTCCAGTGCTTCCTCGGGGATGTGTTGGAGCTGCCCCCGGGCCAGCTCTGGCGCTGGGCACGGGAGGCTGCTCCCTTTTATAGTGCCCCGGGGCATTGTGACCTCAGCGTTGCCGGGTGCTGGCATTGTGACGTGGGGGTGACAGAGCCCCCATGTGCAGCCCCGCCCATCCCCCCTCTGCCCAGCACCCTTTGGAGGAAGCCCTTGAGCCGCTGGCCCCCAATCACTCTCTGTACCTACAAGACAGGGGAGTAATCAACCTAACCATGGCCCTTTTTTGCAAAAATAGAGTCTGGATTTGTTGTCTGTCCAGCCTTATTTCATCTTCTCTCCTCTCCTCTCCTCTATTCTCCTCTCCTCTCCTCGCCTCGCCTCGCCTCGCCTCGCCTCGCCTCACTTCTCCTCTCTCCACTTTTTCCCTTTTCTTCTCTCCCCATAGTGAGTCAAATAACAAAAAGAATATTTGCCTGAAAGGACAGTGGAATTTCAGCTCCAAAACCACTTTCAAGGACACATAACACAATGGATACATCTGTTTCACTTTTTAATTTATTTTATTTCATTTTATTTAGTCTTATATTTTTTTTAGTTTTGTTTTCCTTTGTTGCCCTCTCCTCTCTTCTCCTTTCTTCTCCTTCTTCTGTGGTCTTGCCTTGCCTTGCCTTGCCTTTGCCTTGCCTTGCCTTGCCTTGCCTTGCCTTGCCTTGCCTTGCCTTGCCTTGCCTTGCCTTGCCTTGCCTTGCCTTGCCTTGCCTTGCCTTGCCTTGCCACACTCCTTTGCTCTTGCCACTGCAATCCGGTTGAGAAGGATTTCAAAGCATCCGACGAGTTTGGAAGGTGGTGGCTCTGTCAACAGGTTGTCTTGCAGCAGAGAACCTCCAGCAGCCTCATGCAAGGTCTTCCTCCCTTCATCCCTGCCCTGTGATTCCACCAGCTGCTCCAGTGCTTCCTCGGGGATGTGTTGGAGCTGCCCCCGGGCCAGCTCTGGCGCTGGGCACGGGAGGCTGCTCCCTTTTATAGTGCCCCGGGGCATTGTGACCTCAGCGTTGCCGGGTGCTGGCATTGTGACGTGGGGGTGACAGAGCCCCCATGTGCAGCCCCGCCCATCCCCCCTCTGCCCAGCACCCTTTGGAGGAAGCCCTTGAGCCGCTGGCCCCCAATCACTCTCTGTACCTACAAGACAGGGGAGTAATCAACCTAACCATGGCCCTTTTTTGCAAAAATAGAGTCTGGATTTGTTGTCTGTCCAGCCTTATTTCATCTTCTCTCCTCTCCTCTCCTCTATTCTCCTCTCCTCTCCTCTCCTCGCCTCGCCTCGCCTCGCCTCGCCTCGCCTCACTTGTCCTCTCTCCACTTTTTCCCTTTTCTTCTCTCCCCATAGTGAGTCAAATAACAAAAAGAATATTTGCCTGAAAGGACAGTGGAATTTCAGCTCCAAAACCACTTTCAAGGACA